>NC_060142.1:714911868-715211868 GCF_021461385.2 Schistocerca piceifrons
ATTGCGTCGCTATGAAATACGAGTACTGTGTGTTCTAAGACATTTCCTTCTAAATCGAGTATCGTTTCTATGGAAACGACAGGATTTTCTTTTGGGATACGGCAATCACATTTCCGATCCACTAATCCTTCTTTACTGCATCCCTCACTCCCAAACATTGACGAATTCACACGGAAATTCCGTCGCTATGAAATACGAGTACTATGTGTTCTAAGACATTTCCTTCTAAATCGAGTCACGTTTCTATGGAAACGACAGGATTTTCTTTTGAGATACGACAATCTCATTTCCGATCCACTAATCCTTCTTTACTGCATCCCTCACTCCCACACATTGACGAATTCACACGGAAATTGCGTCGCTATGAAATACGAGAACTATGTGTTCTAAGACATTTCCTTCTAAATCGAGTGACGTTTCTATGGAAACGACAGGTTTTTCTTTTGGGATACGACAATCTCATTTCCGATCCACTAATCCTTCTTTACTGCATCCCTCACTCCCACACATTGACGAATTCACACGGAAATTGCGTCGCTATGAAGTACGAGTACTATGTGTTCTAAGACATTTCCTTCTAAATCGAGTAACGTTTCTATGGAAACGACAGGATTTTTTTTTGGGATATGACAATCACATTTCCGATCCACTAATCCTTCTTTACTGCATCCCTCACTCCCAAACATTTTAGAATTCACACGGAAATTCCGTCGCTATGAAATACGAGTACTATGTGTTCTAAGACATTTCCTTCTAAATCGAGTAACGTTTCTATGGAATCGACAGGATTATCTTTTGGGATACGACAATCTCATTTCCGATCCACTAATCCTTCTTTACTGCATCCCTCACTCCCAAACATTGACGAATTCACACGGAAATTACGTGGCTATGAAATACGAGTACTATGTGTTCTAAGACATTTCCTTCTAAATCGAGTAACGTTTCTACGGAATCGACAGGATTTTCTTTTGGGATACGACAATCACATTTCCGATTCACTAATCGTTCTTTACTGCATCCCTCACTCCCAAACATTGACGAATTCACACGGAAATTGCGTCGCTATGAAATACGAGTACTATGTGTTCTAAGACATTTCCTTCTAAATCGAGTAACGTTTCTATGGAAACGACAGGATTTTCCTTTAGGATACGACAATCTCATTTCCGATCCACTAATCCTTCTTTACTGCATCCCTCACTCCCACACATTGACAAATTCACAGGGAAATTGCGTCCCTATGAAATACGAGTACTATGTGTTCTAAGACATTTCCTTCTAAATCCAGTAACGTTTCTATGGAAACGACAGGATTTTCTTTTGGGATACGACAATCACATTTCCGATCCACTAATCCTTCTTTACTGCATCCCTCACTCCCGAACATTGACGAATTCACACGGAAATTGCGTCGCTATGAAATACGAGAACTATGTGTTCTAAGACATTTCCTTCTAAATCGAGTGACGTTTCTATGGAAACGACAGGTTTTTCTTTTGGGATACGACAATCTCATTTCCGATCCACTAATCCTTCTTTACTGCATCCCTCACTCCCACACATTGACGAATTCACACGGAAATTGCGTCGCTATGAAGTACGAGTACTATGTGTTCTAAGACATTTCCTTCTAAATCGAGTAACGTTTCTATGGAAACGACAGGATTTTTTTTTGGGATATGACAATCACATTTCCGATCCACTAATCCTTCTTTACTGCATCCCTCACTCCCAAACATTTTAGAATTCACACGGAAATTCCGTCGCTATGAAATACGAGTACTATGTGTTCTAAGACATTTCCTTCTAAATCGAGTAACGTTTCTATGGAATCGACAGGATTATCTTTTGGGATACGACAATCTCATTTCCGATCCACTAATCCTTCTTTACTGCATCCCTCACTCCCAAACATTGACGAATTCACACGGAAATTACGTCGCTATGAAATACGAGTACTATGTGTTCTAAGACATTTCCTTCTAAATCGAGTAACGTTTCTACGGAATCGACAGGATTTTCTTTTGGGATACGACAATCACATTTCCGATTCACTAATCGTTCTTTACTGCATCCCTCACTCCCAAACATTGACGAATTCACACGGAAATTGCGTCGCTATGAAATACGAGTACTATGTGTTCTAAGACATTTCCTTCTAAATCGAGTAACGTTTCTATGGAAACGACAGGATTTTCTTTTGGGATACGACAATTTCATTTCCGATCCACTAATCCTTCTTTACTGCATCCCTCACGCCCACACATTGACGAACTCACACGGAAATTGCGTCGCTATGAAATACGAGTACTATGTGTTCTAAGACATTTCCTTCTAAATCGAGTAACGTTTCTATGGAAACGACAAGATTTTCTTTTGGGATACGACAATCACATTTCCGATCCACTAATCCTTCTTTACTGCATCCCTCACTCCCAAACATTGACGAATTCACACGGAAATTCCGTCGCTATGAAATACGAGTACTATGTGTTCTAAGACATTTCCTTCTTTATCGAGTAACGTTTCTATGGAAACGACAGGATTTTCTTTTGGGATACGACAATCACATTTCCGATCCACTAATCCTTCTTTACTGCATCACTCACTAACACACATTGACGAATTCACAGGGAAATTGCGTCGCTATGAAATACGAGTACTATGTGTTCTAAGACATTTCCTTCTAAATCGAGTAACGTTTCTATGGAAACGACAGGATTTTCCTTTAGGATACGACAATCTCATTTCCGATCCACTAATCCTTCTTTACTGCATCCCTCACTCCCACACATTGACAAATTCACAGGGAAATTGCGTCCCTATGAAATACGAGTACTATGTGTTCTAAGACATTTCCTTCTAAATCCAGTAACGTTTCTATGGAAACGACAGGATTTTCTTTTGGGATACGACAATCACATTTCCGATCCACTAATCCTTCTTTACTGCATCCCTCACTCCCGAACATTGACGAATTCACACGGAAATTGCGTCGCTATGAAATACGAGTACTATGTGTTCTAAGACATTTCCTTCTAAATCGAGTAACGTTTCTATGGAAACGACAGGATTTTCTTTTGGGATACGACAATCACATTTTCTGATCCACTAATCCTTCTTTACTGCTTCCCTCACTCCCACACATTGACGAATTCACACGGAAATTGCGTCGCTATGAAATACGAGTACTATGTGTTCTAAGACATTTCCTTCTAAATCGAGTAACGTTTCTATGGAAACGACAGGATTTTCTTTTGGGATACGACAATCTCATTTCCGATCCACTAATCCTTCTTTACTGCATCCCTCACTCCCACACATTGACGAATTCACACGGAAATTGCGTCGCTATGAAATACGAGTGCTATGTGTTGTAAGACATTTCCTTCTAAATCGAGTAACGTTTCTATGGAAACGGCAGGATTTTCTTTTGGGATACGACAATCACATTTCCGATCCACTAATCGTTCTTTACTGCATCCCTCACTCCCAAACATTGACGAATTCACACGGACATTGCGTCGCTATGAAATACGAATACTATGTGTTCTAAGACATTTCCTTCTAAATCGAGTAACGTTTCTATGGAAACGACAGGATTTTCATTTGGGATACGACAATCACATTTCCGATCCACTAATCCTTCTTTACTGCATCCCACACTCCCAAACATTTTAGAATTCACACGGAAATTCCGTCGCTATGAAATACGAGTACTATGTGTTCTAAGACATTTCCTTCTAAATCGAGTAACGTTTCTATGGAAACGACAGGATTTTCTTTTGGGATACGACAATCTCATTTCCGATCCACTAATCCTTCTTTACTGCATCCCTCACGCCCACACATTGAAGAACTCACACGGAAATTGCGTCGCTATGAAATACGACTACTATGTGTTCTAAGACATTTCCTTCTAAATCGAGTAACGTTTCTATGGAAACGAAAGGATTTTCTTTTGGGATACGACAATCACATTTCCGATCCACTAATCCTTCTTTACTGCATCCCTCACTCCCAAACATTGACGAATTCACACGGAAATTGCGTCGCTATGAAATACGAGTACTATGTGTTCTAAGACATTTCCTTCTAAATCGAGTAACGTTTCTATGGAAACGACAGGATTTTCCTTTGGGATACGACAATCTCATTTCCGATCCACTAATCCTTCTTTACTGCATCCCTCACTCCCACACATTGACGAATTCACACGGAAATTGCGTCCCTATGAAATACGAGTACTATGTGTTCTAAGACATTTCCTTCTAAATCGAGTAACGCTTCTATGGAAACGACAGGATTTTCTTTTGGGATACGACAATCACATTTCCGATCCACTAATCCTTCTTTACTGCATCCCTCACTCCCAAACATTGACGAATTCACACGAAAATTACGTCGCTATGAAATACGAGTACTATGTGTTCTAAGACATTTCCTTCTAAATCGAGTAACGTTTCTATGGAAACGACACGATTTTCTTTTGGGATACGACAATCACATTTCCGATCCACTAATCCTTCTTTACTGCATCCCTCACTCCCAAACATTGACGAATTCACACGGAAATTGCGACGCTATGAAATACGAGTACTATGTGTTCTAAGACATTTCCTTCTAAATCGAGTAACGTTTCTATAGAAAACGACAGGATTTTCTTTTGGAATACGACAATCACATTTCCGATCCACTTATCCTTCTTTACTGCATCCCTCACTCCCAAACATTGACGAATTCACACGGAAATTCCGTCGCTATGAAGTACGAGTACTATGTGTTCTAAGACTTTTCCTTCTAAATCGAGTATCGTTTCTATGGAAACGACAGGATTTTCTTTTGGGATACGACAATCTCATTTCCGATCCACTAATCCTTCTTTACTGCATCCCTCACGCCCACACATTGACGAACTCACACGGAAATTGCGTCGCTATGAAATACGAGTACTATGTGTTCTAAGACATTTCCTTCTAAATCGAGTAACGTTTCTATGGAAACGACAGGATTTTCTTTTGGGATACGACAATCACATTTCCGATCCACTAAACCTTCTTTACTGCATCCCTCACTCCCAAACATTGACGAATTCACACGGAAATTCTGTCGCTATGAAATACGAGTACTATGTGTTCTAAGACATTTCCTTCTAAATCGAGTAACGTTTCTATGGAAACGACAGGATTTTCTTTTGGGATACGACAATCACATTTTCGATCCACTAATCCTTCTTTACTGCATCCCTCACTAACACACATTGACGAATTCACACGGACATTGCGTCGCTATGAAATACGAGTACTATGTGTTCTAAGACATTTCCTTCTAAATCGAGTAACGTTTCTATGGAAACGACAGGATTTTCCTTTGGGATACGACAATCTCATTTCCGATCCACTAATCCGTCTTTACTGCATCCCTCACTCCCACACATTGACGAATTCACACGGAAATTGCGTCCCTATGAAAAACGAGTACTATGTGTTCTAAGACATTTCCTTCTAAATCGAGTAACGTTTCTATGGAAACGACAGGATTTTCTTTTGGGATACAACAATCACATTTCCGATCCACTAATCCTTCTTTACTGCATCCCTCACTCCCAAACATAGACGAATTCACACGGAAATTGCGTCGCTATGAAATACGAGTACTATGTGTTCTAAGACATTTCCTTCTAAATCGAGTAACGTTTCTATGGAAACGACAGGATTTTCTTTTGGGATACGACAATCACATTTCCGATCCACTAATCCTTCATTTACTGCATCCCTCACTAACACACGTTGACGAATTCACAGGGAAACTGCGTCGCTATGAAATACGAGTACTATGTGTTCTAAGACATTTCCTTCTAAATCGAGTAACGTTTCTATGGAAACGACAGGATTTTCTTTTGGGAAACGACAATCTCATTTCCGATCCACTAATCCTTCTTTACTGCATCCCTCACTCCCACACATTGACGAATTCACACGGAATTTGCGTCCCTATGAAATACGAGTACTATGTGTTCTTAGACATTTCCTTCTAAATCGAGTAACGTTTCTATGGAAACGACAGAATTTTCTTTTGGGATACGACAATCACATTTCCGATCCACTAATCCTTCTTTACTGCATCCCTCACTCCCAAACATTGACGAATTCACACGGAAATTACGTCGCTATGAAATACGAGTACTATGTGTTCTAAGACATTTCCTTCTAAATCGAGTAACGTTTCTATGGAAACAACAGGATATTCTTTTGGGATACGACAATCACATTTCCGATCCACTAATCCTTCTATACTGCATCCCTCACTCCCAAACATTGACGAATTCACACGGAAATTGCGTCGCTATGAAATACGAGTACTATGTGTTCTAAGACATTTCCTTCTAAATCGAGTAACGTTTCTATGGAAACGACAGGATTTTCTTTTGGGATACGACAATCACATTTCCGATCCACTAATCCTTCGTTACTGCATCCCTCACTATCAAACATTGACGAATTCACACGGAAATTCCGTCGCTATGAAATACGAGTACTATGTGTTCTAAGACATTTCCTTCTAAATCGAGTAACGTTTCTATGGAAACGACAGGATTTTCTTTTGGGATACGACAATCTCATTTCCGATCCACTAATCATTCTTTACTGCATCCCTCACTCCCACACATTGACGAATTCACACGGAAATTGCGTCGCTATGAAATATGAGTACTATGTGTTCTAAGACATTTCCTTCTAAATCGAGTAACGTTTCTATGGAAACGACAGGATTTTCCTTTGTGATACGACAATAACATTTCCGATCCACTAATCCTTCTTTACTGCATCCCTCACTCCCAAACATTGACGAATTCACAGGGAAATTGCGTCGCTATGAAATACGAGTACTATGTGTTCTAAGACATTTCCTTCTAAATCGAGTAACGTTTCTATGGAAACGACAGGATTTTCTTTTGGGATACGGCAATCACATTTCCGATCCAGTAATCCTTCTTTACTGCATCCCTCACTCCCAAACATTGACGAATTCACACGGAAATTCCGTCGCTATGATATACGAGTACTATGTGTTCTAAGACATTTCCTTCTAAATCGAGTAACGTTTCTATGGAAACGACAGGATTTTCTTTTGGGATACGACAATTTCATTTCCGATCCACTAATCCTTCTTTACTGCATCCCTCACTCCCACACATTGACGAATTCACACGGAAATTGCGTCGCTATGAAATACGAGAACTATGTGTTCTAAGACATTTCCTTCTAAATCGAGTAACGTTTCTATGGAAACGACAGGATTTTCTTTTGGGATACGACAATCTCATTTCCGATCCACTAATCCTTCTTTACTGCAACCCTCACTCCCACACATTGACGAATTCACACGGAAATTGCGTCGCTATGTAATACGAGTACTATGTGTTCTAAGACATTTCCTTCTAAATCGAGTAACGTTTCTATGGAAACGACAGGATTTTTTTTTTTTGGGATACGACAATCACATTTCCGATCCACTAATCCTTCTTCACTGCATCCCTCACTCCCAAACATTTTAGAATTCACACGGAAATTCCGTCGCTATGAAATACGAGTACTATGTGTTCTAAGACATTTCCTTCTAAATCGAGTAACGTTTCTATGGAAACGACAGGATTTTCTTTTGGGATACGACAATCACATTTCCGATCCACCAATCCTTCTTTACTGCATCCCTCACTAACACACGTTGACGAATTCACAGGGAAACTGCGTCGCTATGAAATACGAGTACTATGTGTTCTAAGACATTTCCTTCTAAATCGAGTAACGTTTCTATGGAAACGACAGGATTTTCTTTTGGGATACGACAATCTCATTTCCGATCCACTAATCCTTCTTTACTGCATCCCTCACTCCCACACATTGACGAATTCACACGGAATTTGCGTCCCTATGAAATACGAGTACTATGTGTTCTTAGACATTTCCTTCTAAATCGAGTAACGTTTCTATGGAAACGACAGAATTTTCTTTTGGGATACGACAATCACATTTCCGATCCACTAATCCTTCTTTACTGCATCCCTCACTCCCAAACATTGACGAATTCACACGGAAATTACGTCGCTATGAAATACGAGTACTATGTGTTCTAAGACATTTCCTTCTAAATCGAGTAACGTTTCTATGGAAACAACAGGATATTCTTTTGGGATACGACAATCACATTTCCGATCCACTAATCCTTCTATACTGCATCCCTCACTCCCAAACATTGACGAATTCACACGGAAATTGCGTCGCTATGAAATACGAGTACTATGTGTTCTAAGACATTTCCTTCTAAATCGAGTAACCTTACTATGGAAACGACAGGATTTTCTTTTGGGATACGACAATCACATTTCCGATCCACTAATCCTTCGTTACTGCATCCCTCACTCCCAAACATTGACGAATTCACACGGAAATTGCGTCGCTATGAAATACGAGTACTATGTGTTCTAAGACATTTCCTTCTAAATCGAGTAACGTTTCTATGGAAACACCAGGATTTTCTTTTGGGATACGACAATCTCATTTCCGATCCACTAATCATTCTTTACTGCATCCCTCACTCCCACACATTGACGAATTCACACGGAAATTGCGTCGCTATGAAATATGAGTACTATGTGTTCTAAGACATTTCCTTCTAAATCGAGTAACGTTTCTATGGAAACGACAGGATTTTCCTTTGGGATACGACAATAACATTTCCGATCCACTAATCCTTCTTTACTGCATCCCTCACTCCCAAACATTGACGAATTCACACGGAAATTGCGTCGCTATGAAATACGAGTACTATGTGTTCTAAGACATTTCCTTTTAAATCGAGTAACGTTTCTATGGAAACGACAGGATTTTCTTTTGGGATACGGCAATCACATTTCCGATCCACTAATCCTTCTTTACTGCATCCCTCACTCCCAAACATTGACGAATTCACACGGAAATTCCGTCGCTATGATATACGAGTACTATGTGTTCTAAGACATTTCCTTCTAAATCGAGTAACGTTTCTATGGAAACGACAGGATTTTCTTTTGGGATACGACAATCTCATTTCCGATCCACTAATCCTTCTTTACTGCATCCCTCACTCCCAAACATTGACGAATTCACACGAAAATTACGTCGCTATGAAATACGAGTACTATGTGTTCTAAGACATTTCCTTCTAAATCGAGTAACGTTTCTATGGAAACGACACGATTTTCTTTTGGGATACGACAATCACATTTCCGATCCACTAATCCTTCTTTACTGCATCCCTCACTCCCAAACATTGACGAATTCACACGGAAATTGCGACGCTATGAAATACGAGTACTATGTGTTCTAAGACATTTCCTTCTAAATCGAGTAACGTTTCTATAGAAAACGACAGGATTTTCTTTTGGAATACGACAATCACATTTCCGATCCACTTATCCTTCTTTACTGCATCCCTCACTCCCAAACATTGACGAATTCACACGGAAATTCCGTCGCTATGAAGTACGAGTACTATGTGCTCTAAGACTTTTCCTTCTAAATCGAGTATCGTTTCTATGGAAACGACAGGATTTTCTTTTGGGATACGACAATCTCATTTCCGATCCACTAATCCTTCTTTACTGCATCCCTCACGCCCACACATTGACGAACTCACACGGAAATTGCGTCGCTATGAAATACGAGTACTATGTGTTCTAAGACATTTCCTTCTAAATCGAGTAACGTTTCTATGGAAACGACAGGATTTTCTTTTGGGATACGACAATCACATTTCCGATCCACTAAACCTTCTTTACTGCATCCCTCACTCCCAAACATTGACGAATTCACACGGAAATTCTGTCGCTATGAAATACGAGTACTATGTGTTCTAAGACATTTCCTTCTAAATCGAGTAACGTTTCTATGGAAACGACAGGATTTTCTTTTGGGATACGACAATCACATTTTCGATCCACTAATCCTTCTTTACTGCATCCCTCACTAACACACATTGACGAATTCACACGGACATTGCGTCGCTATGAAATACGAGTACTATGTGTTCTAAGACATTTCCTTCTAAATCGAGTAACGTTTCTATGGAAACGACAGGATTTTCCTTTGGGATACGACAATCTCATTTCCGATCCACTAAACCTTCTTTACTGCATCCCTCACTCCCACACATTGACGAATTCACACGGAAATTGCGTCCCTATGAAAAACGAGTACTATGTGTTCTAAGACATTTCCTTCTAAATCGAGTAACGTTTCTATGGAAACGACAGGATTTTCTTTTGGGATACAACAATCACATTTCCGATCCACTAATCCTTCTTTACTGCATCCCTCACTCCCAAACATAGACGAATTCACACGGAAATTGCGTCGCTATGAAATACGAGTACTATGTGTTCTAAGACATTTCCTTCTAAATCGAGTAACGTTTCTATGGAAACGACAGGATTTTCTTTTGGGATACGACAATCACATTTCCGATCCACTAATCCTTCATTTACTGCATCCCTCACTAACACACGTTGACGAATTCACAGGGAAACTGCGTCGCTATGAAATACGAGTACTATGTGTTCTAAGACATTTCCTTCTAAATCGAGTAACGTTTCTATGGAAACGACAGGATTTTCTTTTGGGAAACGACAATCTCATTTCCGATCCACTAATCCTTCTTTACTGCATCCCTCACTCCCACACATTGACGAATTCACACGGAATTTGCGTCCCTATGAAATACGAGTACTATGTGTTCTTAGACATTTCCTTCTAAATCGAGTAACGTTTCTATGGAAACGACAGAATTTTCTTTTGGGATACGACAATCACATTTCCGATCCACTAATCCTTCTTTACTGCATCCCTCACTCCCAAACATTGACGAATTCACACGGAAATTACGTCGCTATGAAATACGAGTACTATGTGTTCTAAGACATTTCCTTCTAAATCGAGTAACGTTTCTATGGAAACAACAGGATATTCTTTTGGGATACGACAATCACATTTCCGATCCACTAATCCTTCTATACTGCATCCCTCACTCCCAAACATTGACGAATTCACACGGAAATTGCGTCGCTATGAAATACGAGTACTATGTGTTCTAAGACATTTCCTTCTAAATCGAGTAACGTTTCTATGGAAACGACAGGATTTTCTTTTGGGATACGACAATCACATTTCCGATCCACTAATCCTTCGTTACTGCATCCCTCACTATCAAACATTGACGAATTCACACGGAAATTCCGTCGCTATGAAATACGAGTACTATGTGTTCTAAGACATTTCCTTCTAAATCGAGTAACGTTTCTATGGAAACGACAGGATTTTCTTTTGGGATACGACAATCTCATTTCCGATCCACTAATCATTCTTTACTGCATCCCTCACTCCCACACATTGACGAATTCACACGGAAATTGCGTCGCTATGAAATATGAGTACTATGTGTTCTAAGACATTTCCTTCTAAATCGAGTAACGTTTCTATGGAAACGACAGGATTTTCCTTTGTGATACGACAATAACATTTCCGATCCACTAATCCTTCTTTACTGCATCCCTCACTCCCAAACATTGACGAATTCACAGGGAAATTGCGTCGCTATGAAATACGAGTACTATGTGTTGTAAGACATTTCCTTCTAAATCGAGTAACGTTTCTATGGAAACGACAGGATTATCTTTTGGGATACGGCAATCACATTTCCGATCCAGTAATCCTTCTTTACTGCATCCCTCACTCCCAAACATTGACGAATTCACACGGAAATTCCGTCGCTATGATATACGAGTACTATGTGTTCTAAGACATTTCCTTCTAAATCGAGTAACGTTTCTATGGAAACGACAGGATTTTCTTTTGGGATACGACAATTTCATTTCCGATCCACTAATCCTTCTTTACTGCATCCCTCACTCCCACACATTGACGAATTCACACGGAAATTGCGTCGCTATGAAATACGAGAACTATGTGTTCTAAGACATTTCCTTCTAAATCGAGTAACGTTTCTATGGAAACGACAGGATTTTCTTTTGGGATACGACAATCTCATTTCCGATCCACTAATCCTTCTTTACTGCAACCCTCACTCCCACACATTGACGAATTCACACGGAAATTGCGTCGCTATGAAATACGAGTACTATGTGTTCTAAGACATTTCCTTCTAAATCGAGTAACGTTTCTATGGAAACGACAGGATTTTTTTTTTTTGGGATACGACAATCACATTTCCGATCCACTAATCCTTCTTCACTGCATCCCTCACTCCCAAACATTTTAGAATTCACACGGAAATTCCGTCGCTATGAAATACGAGTACTATGTGTTCTAAGACATTTCCTTCTAAATCGAGTAACGTTTCTATGGAAACGACAGGATTTTCTTTTGGGATACGACAATCACATTTCCGATCCACCAATCCTTCTTTACTGCATCCCTCACTAACACACGTTGACGAATTCACAGGGAAACTGCGTCGCTATGAAATACGAGTACTATGTGTTCTAAGACATTTCCTTCTAAATCGAGTAACGTTTCTATGGAAACGACAGGATTTTCTTTTGGGATACGACAATCTCATTTCCGATCCACTAATCCTTCTTTACTGCATCCCTCACTCCCACACATTGACGAATTCACACGGAATTTGCGTCCCTATGAAATACGAGTACTATGTGTTCTTAGACATTTCCTTCTAAATCGAGTAACGTTTCTATGGAAACGACAGAATTTTCTTTTGGGATACGACAATCACATTTCCGATCCACTAATCCTTCTTTACTGCATCCCTCACTCCCAAACATTGACGAATTCACACGGAAATTACGTCGCTATGAAATACGAGTACTATGTGTTCTAAGACATTTCCTTCTAAATCGAGTAACGTTTCTATGGAAACAACAGGATATTCTTTTGGGATACGACAATCACATTTCCGATCCACTAATCCTTCTATACTGCATCCCTCACTCCCAAACATTGACGAATTCACACGGAAATTGCGTCGCTATGAAATACGAGTACTATGTGTTCTAAGACATTTCCTTCTAAATCGAGTAACCTTACTATGGAAACGACAGGATTTTCTTTTGGGATACGACAATCACATTTCCGATCCACTAATCCTTCGTTACTGCATCCCTCACTCCCAAACATTGACGAATTCACACGGAAATTGCGTCGCTATGAAATACGAGTACTATGTGTTCTAAGACATTTCCTTCTAAATCGAGTAACGTTTCTATGGAAACACCAGGATTTTCTTTTGGGATACGACAATCTCATTTCCGATCCACTAATCATTCTTTACTGCATCCCTCACTCCCACACATTGACGAATTCACACGGAAATTGCGTCGCTATGAAATATGAGTACTATGTGTTCTAAGACATTTCCTTCTAAATCGAGTAACGTTTCTATGGAAACGACAGGATTTTCCTTTGGGATACGACAATAACATTTCCGATCCACTAATCCTTCTTTACTGCATCCCTCACTCCCAAACATTGACGAATTCACACGGAAATTGCGTCGCTATGAAATACGAGTACTATGTGTTCTAAGACATTTCCTTTTAAATCGACTAACGTTTCTATGGAAACGACAGGATTTTCTTTTGGGATACGGCAATCACATTTCCGATCCACTAATCCTTCTTTACTGCATCCCTCACTCCCAAACATTGACGAATTCACACGGAAATTCCGTCGCTATGATATACGAGTACTATGTGTTCTAAGACATTTCCTTCTAAATCGAGTAACGTTTCTATGGAAACGACAGGATTTTCTTTTGGGATACGACAATCTCATTTCCGATCCACTAATCCTTCTTTACTGCATCCCTCACTCCCACACATTGACGAATTCACACGGAAATTGCGTCGCTATGAAATACGGGTCCTATGTGTTCTAAGACATTTCCTTCTAAATCGAGTAACGTTTCTATGGAAATGACAGGATTTTTTTTTGGGATACGTCAATCACATTTCCGATCCACTAATCCTTCTTTACTGCATCCCTCACTCCCAAACATTTTAGAATTCACACGGAAATTACGTCGCTATGAAATACGAGTACTATGTGTTCTAAGACATTTCCTTCTAAATCGAGTAACGTTTCTATGGAAACGACAGGAGTTTCTTTTGGGATACGACAATCACATTTCCGATCCACTAATCCTTCTTTACTGCATCCCTCACTAACACACGTTGACGAATTCACAGAGAAACTGCGTCGCTATGAAATACGAGCACTATGTGTTCTAAGACATTTCCTTCTAAATCGAGTAACGTTTCTATGGAAACGACAGGATTTTCTTTTGGGATACGACAATCTCATTTCCGATCCACTAATCCTTCTTTACTGCATCCCTCACTCCCACACATTGACGAATTCACACGGAATTTGCGTCCCTATGAAATACGAGTACTATGTGTTCTTAGACATTTCCTTCTAAATCGAGTAACGTTTCTATGGAAACGACAGAATTTTCTTTTGGGATACGACAATCACATTTCCGATCCACTAATCCTTCTTTACTGCATCCCTCACTCCCAAACATTGACGAATTCACACGGAAATTACGTCGCTATGAAAAACGAGTACTATGTGTTCTAAGACATTTCCTTCTAAATCGAGCAATGTTTCTATGGAAACAACAGGATATTCTTTTGGGATACGACAATCACATTTCCGATCCACTAATCCTTCTATACTGCATCCCTCACTCCCAAACATTGACGAATTCACACGGAAACTGCGTCGCTATGAAATACGAGTACTATGTGTTCTAAGACATTTCCTTCTAAATCGAGTAACGTTTCTATGGAAACGACAGGATTTTCTCTTGGGATACGACAATCACATTTCCGATCCACTAATCCTTCGTTACTGCATCCCTCACTCCCAAACATTGACGAATTCACACGGAAATTCCGTCGCTATGAAATACGAGTACTATGTGTTCTAAGACATTTCCTTCTAAATCGAGTAACGATTCTATGGAAACGACAGGATTTTCTTTTGGGATACGACAATCTCATTTCCGATTCACTAATCATTCTTTACTGCATCCCTCACTCCCACACATTGACGAATACACACGGAAATTGCGTCGCTATGAAATATGAGTACTATGTGTTCTAAGACATTTCCTTCTAAATCGAGTAACGTTTCTATGGAAACGACAGGATTTTCCTTTGGGATACGACAATAACATTTCCGATCCACTAATCCTTCTTTACTGCATCCCTCACTCCCAAACATTGACGAATTCACACGGAAATTGCGTCGCTATGAAATACGAGTACTATGTGTTCTAAGACATTTCCTTCTAAATCGAGTAACGTTTCTATGGAAACGACAGGATTTTCCTTTGGGATACGACAATAACATTTCCGATCCACTAATCCTTCTTTACTGCATCCCTCACTCCCAAACATTGACGAATTCACACGGAAATTGCGTCGCTATGAAATACGAGTACTATGTGTTCTAAGACATTTCCTTTTAAATCGAGTAACGTTTCTATGGAAACGACAGGATTTTCTTTTGGGATACGGCAATCACATTTCCGATCCACTAATCCTTCTTTACTGCATCCCTCACTCCCAAACATTGACGAATTCACACGGAAATTCCGTCGCTATGATATACGAGTACTATGTGTTCTAAGACATTTCCTTCTAAATCGAGTAACGTTTCTATGGAAACGACAGGATTTTCTTTTGGGATACGACAATCTCATTTCCGATCCACTAATCCTTCTTTACTGCATCCCTCACTCCCACACATTGACGAATTCACACGGAAATTGCGTCGCTATGAAATACGGGTCCTATGTGTTCTAAGACATTTCCTTCTAAATCGAGTAACGTTTCTATGGAAACGACAGGATTTTTTTTTGGGATACGTCAATCACATTTCCGATCCACTAATCCTTCTTTACTGCATCCCTCACTCCCAAACATTTTAGAATTCACACGGAAATTACGTCGCTATGAAATACGAGTACTATGTGTTCTAAGACATTTCCTTCTAAATCGAGTAACGTTTCTATGGAAACGACAGGAGTTTCTTTTGGGATACGACAATCACATTTCCGATCCACTAATCCTTCTTTACTGCATCCCTCACTAACACACGTTGACGAATTCACAGAGAAACTGCGTCGCTATGAAATACGAGTACTATGTGTTCTAAGACATTTCCTTCTAAATCGAGTAACGTTTCTATGGAAACGACAGGATTTTCTTTTGGGATACGACAATCTCATTTCCGATCCACTAATCCTTCTTTACTGCATCCCTCACTCCCACACATTGACGAATTCACACGGAATTTGCGTCCCTATGAAATACGAGTACTATGTGTTCTTAGACATTTCCTTCTAAATCGAGTAACGTTTCTATGGAAACGACAGAATTTTCTTTTGGGATACGACAATCACATTTCCGATCCACTAATCCTTCTTTACTGCATCCCTCACTCCCAAACATTGACGAATTCACACGGAAATTACGTCGCTATGAAAAACGAGTACTATGTGTTCTAAGACATTTCCTTCTAAATCGAGCAATGTTTCTATGGAAACAACAGGATATTCTTTTGGGATACGACAATCACATTTCCGATCCACTAATCCTTCTATACTGCATCCCTCACTCCCAAACATTGACGAATTCACACGGAAATTGCGTCGCTATGAAATACGAGTACTATGTGTTCTAAGACATTTCCTTCTAAATCGAGTAACGTTTCTATGGAAACGACAGGATTTTCTCTTGGGATACGACAATCACATTTCCGATCCACTAATCCTTCGTTACTGCATCCCTCACTCCCAAACATTGACGAATTCACACGGAAATTCCGTCGCTATGAAATACGAGTACTATGTGTTCTAAGACATTTCCTTCTAAATCGAGTAACGATTCTATGGAAACGACAGGATTTTCTTTTGGGATACGACAATCTCATTTCCGATCCACTAATCATTCTTTACTGCATCCCTCACTCCCACACATTGACGAATACACACGGAAATTGCGTCGCTATGAAATATGAGTACTATGTGTTCTAAGACATTTCCTTCTAAATCGAGTAACGTTTCTATGGAAACGACAGGATTTTCCTTTGGGATACGACAATAACATTTCCGATCCACTAATCCTTCTTTACTGCATCCCTCACTCCCAAACATTGACGAATTCACACGGAAATTGCGTCGCTATGAAATACGAGTACTATGTGTTCTAAGACATTTCCTTCTAAATCGAGTAACGTTTCTATGGAAACGACAGGATTTTCTTTTGGGATACGGCAATCACATTTCCGATCCACTAATCCTTCTTTACTGCATCCCTCACTCCCAAACATTGACGAATTCACACGGAAATTCCGTCGCTATGATATACGAGTACTATGTGTTCTAAGACATTTCCTTCTAAATCGAGTAACGTTTCTATGGAAACGACAGGATTTTCTTTTGGGATACGACAATCTCATTTCCGATCCACTAATCCTCCTTTACTGCATCCCTCACTCCCACACATTGACGAATTCACACGGAAATTGCGTCGCTATGAAATACGAGAACTATGTGTTCTAAGACATTTCCTTCTAAATCGAGTAACGTTTCTGTGGAAACGACAGGATTTTCTTTTGGGATACGACAATCTCATTTCCGATCCACTAATCCTTCTTTACTGCATCCCTCACTCCCACACATTGATGAATTCACACGGAAATTGCGTCGCTATGAAATACGAGTACTATGTGTTCTAAGACATTTCCTTCTAAATCGAGTAACGTTTCTATGGAAACGACGGGATTTTCTTTTGGGATACGACAATCACATTTCCGATCCACTAATCCTTCTTTACTGCATCCCTCACTCCCAAACATTGACGAATTCACACGGAAATTCCGTCGCTATGAAATACGAGTACTATGTGTTCTAAGACATTTCCTTCTTTATCGAGTAACGTTTCTATGGAAACGACAGGATTTTCTTTTGGGATACGACAATCACATTTCCGATCCACTAATCCTTCTTTACTGCATCCCTCACTCCCAAACATTGACGAATTCACACGGAAATTCCGTCGCTATGAAATACGAGTACTATGTGTTCTAAGACATTTCCTTCTAAATCGAGTAACGTTTCTATGGAAACGACAGGATTTTCCTTTAGGATACGACAATCTCATTTCCGATCCACTAATCCTTCTTTACTGCATCCCTCACTCCCACACATTGTCGAATTCACACGGAAATTGCGTCCCTATGAAATACGAGTACTATGTGTTCTAAGACATCTCCTTCTAAATCCAGTAACGTTTCTATGGAAACGACAGGATTTTCTTTTGGGATACGACAATCACATTTCCGATCCACTAATCCTTCTTTACTGCATCCCTCACTCCCAAACATTGACGAATTCACACGGAAATTCCGTCGCTATGAAATACGAGTACTATGTGTTCTAAGACATTTCCTTCTAAATCGAGTAACTTTTCTATGGAAACGCCAGGATTCTCTTTTGGGATACGACAATCACATTTTCCGATCCACTAATCCTTCTTTACTGCATCCCTCACTCCCAAACATAGACGAATTCACACGGAAATTGCGTCGCTATGAAATACGAGTACTATGTGTTCTAAGACATTTCCTTCTAAATCGAGTAACGTTTCTATGGAAACGACAGGATTTTCTTTTGGGATACGACAATCACATTTCCGATCCACTAATCCTTCATTTACTGCATCCCTCACTAACACACGTTGACGAATTCACAGGGAAACTGCGTCGCTATGAAATACGAGTACTATGTGTTCTAAGACATTTCCTTCTAAATCGAGTAACGTTTCTATGGAAACGACAGGATTTTCTTTTGGGATACGACAATCTCATTTCCGATCCACTAATCCTTCTTTACTGCATCCCTCACTCCCACACATTGACGAATTCACACGGAATTTGCGTCCCTATGAAATACGAGTACTATGTGTTCTTAGACATTTCCTTCTAAATCGAGTAACGTTTCTATGGAAACGACAGAATTTTCTTTTGGGATACGACAATCACATTTCCGATCCACTAATCCTTCTTTACTGCATCCCTCACTCCCAAACATTGACGAATTCACACGGAAATTACGTCGCTATGAAATACGAGTACTATGTGTTCTAAGACATTTCCTTCTAAATCGAGTAACGTTTCTATGGAAACGACAGGATTTTCTTTTGGGATACGACAATCTCATTTCCGATCCACTAATCATTCTTTACTGCATCCCTCACTCCCACACATTGACGAATTCACACGGAAATTGCGTCGCTATGAAATATGAGTACTATGTGTTCTAAGACATTTCCTTCTAAATCGAGTAACGTTTCTATGGAAACGACAGGATTTTCCTTTGTGATACGACAATAACATTTCCGATTCACTAATCCTTCTTTACTGCATCCCTCACTCCCAAACATTGACGAATTCACACGGAAATTGCGTCGCTATGAAATACGAGTACTATGTGTTCTAAGACATTTCCTTCTAAATCGAGTAACGTTTCTATGGAAACGACAGGATTTTCTTTTGGGATACGGCAATCACATTTCCGATCCAGTAATCCTTCTTTACTGCATCCCTCACTCCCAAACATTGACGAATTCACACGGAAATTCCGTCGCTATGATATACGAGTACTATGTGTTCTAAGACATTTCCTTCTAAATCGAGTAACGTTTCTATGGAAACGACAGGATTTTCTTTTGGGATACGACAATTTCATTTCCGATCCACTAATCCTTCTTTACTGCATCCCTCACTCCCACACATTGACGAATTCACACGGAAATTGCGTCGCTATGAAATACGAGAACTATGTGTTCTAAGACATTTCCTTCTAAATCGAGTAACGTTTCTATGGAAACGACAGGATTTTCTTTTGGGATACGACAATCTCATTTCCGATCCACTAATCCTTCTTTACTGCAACCCTCACTCCCACACATTGACGAATTCACACGGAAATTGCGTCGCTATGAAATACGAGTACTATGTGTTCTAAGACATTTCCTTCTAAATCGAGTAACGTTTCTATGGAAACGACAGGATTTTTTTTTTTGGGATACGACAATAACATTTCCGATCCACTAATCCTTCTTCACTGCATCCCTCACTCCCAAACATTTTAGAATTCACACGGAAATTCCGTCGCTATGGAATACGAGTACTATGTGTTCTAAGACATTTCCTTCTAAATCGAGTAACGTTTCTATGGAAACGACAGGATTTTCTTTTGGGATACGACAATCACATTTCCGATCCACCAATCCTTCTTTACTGCATCCCTCACTAACACACGTTGACGAATTCACAGGGAAACTGCGTCGCTATGAAATACGAGTACTATGTGTTCTAAGACATTTCCTTCTAAATCGAGTAACGTTTCTATGGAAACGACAGGATTTTCTTTTGGGATACGACAATCTCATTTCCGATCCACTAATCCTTCTTTACTGCATCCCCCACTCCCACACATTGACGAATTCACACGGAATTTGCGTCCCTATGAAATACGAGTACTATGTGTTCTTAGACATTTCCTTCTAAATCGAGTAACGTTTCTATGGAAACGACAGAATTTTCTTTTGGGATACGACAATCACATTTCCGATCCACTAATCCTTCTTTACTGCATCCCTCACTCCCAAACATTGACGAATTCACACGGAAATTACGTCGCTATGAAATACGAGTACTATGTGTTCTAAGACATTTCCTTCTAAATCGAGTAACGTTTCTATGGAAACAACAGGATATTCTTTTGGGATACGACAATCACATTTCCGATCCACTAATCCTTCTATACTGCATCCCTCACTCCCAAACATTGACGAATTCACACGGAAATTGCGTCGCTATGAAATACGAGTACTATGTGTTCTAAGACATTTCCTTCTAAATCGAGTAACCTTACTATGGAAACGACAGGATTTTCTTTTGGGATACGACAATCACATTTCCGATCCACTAATCCTTCGTTACTGCATCCCTCACTCCCAAACATTGACGAATTCACACGGAAATTGCGTCGCTATGAAATACGAGTACTATGTGTTCTAAGACATTTCCTTCTAAATCGAGTAACGTTTCTATGGAAACGACAGGATTTTCTTTTGGGATACGACAATCTCATTTCCGATCCACTAATCATTCTTTACTGCATCCCTCACTCCCACACATTGACGAATTCACACGGAAATTGCGTCGCTATGAAATATGAGTACTATGTGTTCTAAGACATTTCCTTCTAAATCGAGTAACGTTTCTATGGAAACGACAGGATTTTCCTTTGGGATACGACAATAACATTTCCGATCCACTAATCCTTCTTTACTGCATCCCTCACTCCCAAACATTGACGAAGTCACACGGAAATTGCGTCGCTATGAAATACGAGTACTATGTGTTCTAAGACATTTCCTTCTAAATCGAGTAACGTTTCTATGGAAACGACAGGATTTTCTTTTGGGATACGGCAATCACATTTCCGATCCACTAATCCTTCTTTACTGCATCCCTCACTCCCAAACATTGACGAATTCACACGGAAATTCCGTCGCTATGATATACGAGTACTATGTGTTCTAAGACATTTCCTTCTAAATCGAGTAACGTTTCTATGGAAACGACAGGATTTTCTTTTGGGATACGACAATCTCATTTCCGATCCACTAATCCTCCTTTACTGCATCCCTCACTCCCACACATTGACGAATTCACACGGAAATTGCGTCGCTATGAAATACGAGAACTATGTGTTCTAAGACATTTCCTTCTAAATCGAGTAACGTTTCTGTGGAAACGACAGGATTTTCTTTTGGGATACGACAATCTCATTTCCGATCCACTAATCCTTCTTTACTGCATCCCTCACTCCCACACATTGACGAATTCACACGGAAATTGCGTCGCTATGAAATACGAGTACTATGTGTTCTAAGACATTTCCTTCTAAATCGAGTAACGTTTCTATGGAAACGACAGGATTTTTTTTTGGGATACGACAATCACATTTCCGATCCACTAATCCTTCTTTACTGCATCCCTCACTCCCAAACATTTTAGAATTCACACGGAAATTCCGTCGCTATGATATACGAGTACTATGTGTTCTAAGACATTTCCTTCTAAATCGAGTAACGTTTCCATAGAAACGACAGGATTCTCTTTTGGGATACGACAATCTCATTTCCAATCCACTAATCCTTCTTTACTGCATCACTAACTCCCAAACATTGACGTATTCACACGGAAATTACGTCGCTATGAAATACGAGTACTATGTGTTCTAAGACATTTCCTTCTAAATCGAGTAACGTTTCTACGGAAACGACAGGATTTTCTTTTGGGATACGACAATCTCATTTCCGATCCACTAATCCTTCTTTACTGCATCCCTCACGCCCACACATTGACGAACTCACACGGAAATTGCGTCGCTATGAAATACGAGTACTATGTGTTCTAAGACATTTCCTTCTAAATCGAGTAACGTTTCTATGGAAACGACGGGATTTTCTTTTGGGATACGACAATCACATTTCCGATCCACTAATCCTTCTTTACTGCATCCCTCACTCCCAAACATTGACGAATTCACACGGAAATTCCGTCGCTATGAAATACGAGTACTATGTGTTCTAAGACATTTCCTTCTTTATCGAGTAACGTTTCTATGGAAACGACAGGATTTTCTTTTGGGATACGACAATCACATTTCCGATCCACTAATCCTTCTTTACTGCATCCCTCACTCCCAAACATTGACGAATTCACACGGAAATTCCGTCGCTATGAAATACGAGTACTATGTGTTCTAAGACATTTCCTTCTAAATCGAGTAACGTTTCTATGGAAACGACAGGATTTTCCTTTAGGATACGACAATCTCATTTCCGATCCACTAATCCTTCTTTACTGCATCCCTCACTCCCACACATTGTCGAATTCACACGGAAATTGCGTCCCTATGAAATACGAGTACTATGTGTTCTAAGACATCTCCTTCTAAATCCAGTAACGTTTCTATGGAAACGACAGGATTTTCTTTTGGGATACGACAATCACATTTCCGATCCACTAATCCTTCTTTACTGCATCCCTCACTCCCAAACATTGACGAATTCACACGGAAATTCCGTCGCTATGAAATACGAGTACTATGTGTTCTAAGACATTTCCTTCTAAATCGAGTAACGTTTCTATGGAAACGCCAGGATTCTCTTTTGGGATACGACAATCACATTTTCCGATCCACTAATCCTTGTTTACTGCATCCCTCACTCCCAAACATTGACGAATTCACACGGAACTTCCGTCGCTATGAAATACGAGTACTATGTGTTCTAAGACATTTCCTTCTAAATCGAGTAACGTTTCTATGGAAACGACAGGATTTTCTTTTGGGATACGACAATCACATTTCCGATCCACTATTCCTTCTTTACTGCATCCCTCACTCCCAAACATTGACGAATTCACACGGAAATTGCGTCGCTATGAAATACGAGTACTGTGTGTTCTTAGACATTTCCTTCTAAATCGAGTATCGTTTCTATGGAAACGACAGGATTTTCTTTTGGGATACGGCAATCACATTTCCGATCCACTAATCCTTCTTTACTGCATCCCTCACTCCCAAACATTGACGAATTCACACGGAAATTCCGTCGCTATGAAATACGAGTACCATGTGTTCTAAGACATTTCCTTCTAAATCGAGTCACGTTTCTATGGAAACGACAGGATTTTCTTTTGGGATACGACAATCTCATTTCCGATCCACTAATCCTTCTTTACTGCATCCCTCACTCCCACACATTGACGAATTCACACGGAAATTGCGTCGCTATGAAATATGAGAACTATGTGTTCTAAGACATTTCCTTCTAAATCGAGTAACGTTTCTATGGAAACGACAGGATTATCTTTTGGGATACGACAATCTCATTTCCGATCCACTAATCCTTCTTTACTGCATCCCACACTCCCACACATTGACGAATTCACACGGAAATTGCGTCGCTATGAAGTACGAGTACTATGTGTTCTAAGACATTTCCTTCTAAATCGAGTAACGTTTCTATGGAAACGACAAGATTTTTTTTTGGGATACGACAATCACATTTCCGATCCACTAATCCTTCTTTACTGCATCCCTCACTCCCAAACATTAAAGAATTCACACGGAAATTCCGTCGCTATGAAATACGAGTACTATGTGTTCTAAGACATTTCCTTCTAAATCGAGTAACGTTTCTATGGAATCGACAGGATTATCTTTTGGGATACGACAATCTCATTTCCGATCCACTAATCCTTCTTTACTACATCCCTCACTCCCAAACATTGACGAATTCACACGGAAATTACGTCGCTATGAAATACGAGTACTATGTGATCTAAGACATTTCCTTCTAAATCGAGTAACATTTCTACGGAATCGACAGGATTTTCTTTTGGGATACGACAATCACATTTCCGATTCACTAATCGTTCTTTACTGCATCCCTCACTCCCAAACATTGACGAATTCACACGGAAATTGCGTCGCTATGAAATACGAGTACTATGTGTTCTAAGACATTTCCTTCTAAATCGAGTAACGTTTCTATGGAAACGACAGGATTTTCTTTTGGGATACGACAATCTCATTTCCGATCCACTAATCATTCTTTACTGCATCCCTCACTCCCACACATTGACGAATTCACACGGAAATTGCGTCGCTATGAAATATGAGTACTATGTGTTCTAAGACATTTCCTTCTAAATCGAGTAACGTTTCTATGGAAACGACAGGATTTTCCTTTGGGATACGACAATAACATTTCCGATCCACTAATCCTTCTTTACTGCATCCCTCACTCCCAAACATTGACGAATTCACACGGAAATTGCGTCGCTATGAAATACGAGTACTATGTGTTCTAAGACATTTCCTTCTAAATCGAGTAACGTTTCTATGGAAACGACAGGATTTTCTTTTGGGATACGGCAATCACATTTCCGATCCACTAATCCTTCTTTACTGCATCCCTCACTCCCAAACATTGACGAATTCACACGGAAATTCCGTCGCTATGATATACGAGTACTATGTGTTCTAAGACATTTCCTTCTAAATCGAGTAACGTTTCTATGGAAACGACAGGATTTTCTTTTGGGATACGACAATCTCATTTCCGATCCACTAATCCTCCTTTACTGCATCCCTCACTCCCACACATTGACGAATTCACACGGAAATTGCGTCGCTATGAAATACGAGAACTATGTGTTCTAAGACATTTCCTTCTAAATCGAGTAACGTTTCTGTGGAAACGACAGGATTTTCTTTTGGGATACGACAATCTCATTTCCGATCCACTAATCCTTCTTTACTGCATCCCTCACTCCCACACATTGACGAATTCACACGGAAATTGCGTCGCTATGAAATACGAGTACTATGTGTTCTAAGACATTTCCTTCTTTATCGAGTAACGTTTCTATGGAAACGACAGGATTTTTTTTTGGGATACGACAATCACATTTCCGATCCACTAATCCTTCTTTACTGCATCCCTCACTCCCAAACATTTTAGAATTCACACGGAAATTCCGTCGCTATGATATACGAGTACTATGTGTTCTAAGACATTTCCTTCTAAATCGAGTAACGTTTCCATAGAAACGACAGGATTCTCTTTTGGGATACGACAATCTCATTTCCAATCCACTAATCCTTCTTTACTGCATCACTCACTCCCAAACATTGACGTATTCACACGGAAATTACGTCGCTATGAAATACGAGTACAATGTGTTCTAAGACATTTCCTTCTAAATCGAGTAACGTTTCTACGGAAACGACAGGATTTTCTTTTGGGATACGACAATCTCATTTCCGATCCACTAATCCTTCTTTACTGCATCCCTCACGCCCACACATTGACGAACTCACACGGAAATTGCGTCGCTATGAAATACGAGTACTATGTGTTCTAAGACATTTCCTTCTAAATCGAGTAACGTCTCTATGGAAACGACGGGATTTTCTTTTGGGATACGACAATCACATTTCCGATCGACTAATCCTTCTTTACTGCATCCCTCACTCCCAAACATTGACGAATTCACACGGAAATTCCGTCGCTATGAAATACGAGTACTATGTGTTCTAAGACATTTCCTTCTTTATCGAGTAACGTTTCTATGGAAACGACAGGATTTTCTTTTGGGATACGACAATCACATTTCCGATCCACTAATCCTTCTTTACTGCATCCCTCACTCCCAAACATTGACGAATTCACACGGAAATTCCGTCGCTATGAAATACGAGTACTATGTGTTCTAAGACATTTCCTTCTAAATCGAGTAACGTTTCTATGGAAACGACAGGATTTTCCTTTAGGATACGACAATCTCATTTCCGATCCACTAATCCTTCTTTACTGCATCCCTCACTCCCACACATTGTCGAATTCACACGGAAATTGCGTCCCTATGAAATACGAGTACTATGTGTTCTAAGACATCTCCTTCTAAATCCAGTAACGTTTCTAAGGAAACGACAGGATTTTCTTTTGGGATACGACAATCACATTTCCGATCCACTAATCCTTCGTTACTGCATCCCTCACTCCCAAACATTGACGAATTCACACGGAAATTCCGTCGCTATGAAATACGAGTACTATGTGTTCTAAGACATTTCCTTCTAAATCGAGTAACGTTTCTATGGAAACGCCAGGATTCTCTTTTGGGATACGACAATCACATTTTCCGATCCACTAATCCTTGTTTACTGCATCCCTCACTCCCAAACATTGACGAATTCACACGGAACTTCCGTCGCTATGAAATACGAGTACTATGTGTTCTAAGACATTTCCTTCTAAATCGAGTAACGTTTCTATGGAAACGACAGGATTTTCTTTTGGGATACGACAATCACATTTCCGATCCACTATTCCTTCTTTACTGCATCCCTCACTCCCAAACATTGACGAATTCACACGGAAATTGCGTCGCTATGAAATACGAGTACTGTATGTTCTTAGACATTTCCTTCTAAATCGAGTATCGTTTCTATGGAAACGACAGGATTTTCTTTTGGGATACGGCAATCACATTTCCGATCCACTAATCCTTCTTTACTGCATCCCTCACTCCCAAACATTGACGAATTCACACGGAAATTCCGTCGCTATGAAATACGAGTACTATGTGTTCTAAGACATTTCCTTCTAAATCGAGTCACGTTTCTATGGAAACGACAGGATTTTCTTTTGGGATACGACAATCTCATTTCCGATCCACTAATCCTTCTTTACTGCATCCCTCACTCCCACACATTGACGAATTCACACGGAAATTGCGTCGCTATGAAATATGAGAACTATGTGTTCTAAGACATTTCCTTCTAAATCGAGTAACGTTTCTATGGAAACGACAGGATTATCTTTTGGGATACGACAATCTCATTTCCGATCCACTAATCCTTCTTTACTGCATCCCACACTCCCACACATTGACGAATTCACACGGAAATTGCGTCGCTATGAAGTACGAGTACTATGTGTTCTAAGACATTTCCTTCTAAATCGAGTAACGTTTCTATGGAAACGACAGGATTTTTTTTTGGGATACGACAATCACATTTCCGATCCACTAATCCTTCTTTACTGCATCCCTCACTCCCAAACATTATAGAATTCACACGGAAATTCCGTCGCTATGAAATACGAGTACTATGTGTTCTAAGACATTTCCTTCTAAATCGAGTAACGTTTCTATGGAATCGACAGGATTATCTTTTGGGATACGACAATCTCATTTCCGATCCACTAATCCTTCTTTACTACATCCCTCACTCCCAAACATTGACGAATTCACACGGAAATTACGTCGCTATGAAATACGAGTACTATGTGATCTAAGACATTTCCTTCTAAATCGAGTAACATTTCTACGGAATCGACAGGATTTTCTTTTGGGATACGACAATCACATTTCCGATTCACTAATCGTTCTTTACTGCATCCCTCACTCCCAAACATTGACGAATTCACACGGAAATTGCGTCGCTATGAAATACGAGTACTATGTGTTCTAAGACATTTCCTTCTAAATCGAGTAACGTTTCTATGGAAACGACAGGATTTTCTTTTGGGATACGACAATCTCATTTCCGATCCACTAATCCTTCTTTACTGCATCCCTCACGCCCACACATTGACGAACTCACACGGAAATTGCGTCGCTATGAAATACGAGTACTATGTGTTCTAAGACATTTCCTTCTAAATCGAGTAACGTTTCTATGGAAACGACAGGATTTTCTTTTGGGATACGACAATCACATTTCCGATCCACTAATCCTTCTTTACTGCATCCCTCACTCCCAAACATTGACGAATTCACACGGAAATTCCGTCGCTATGAAATACGAGTACTATGTGTTGTAAGACATTTCCTTCTTTATCGAGTAACGTTTCTATGGAAACGACAGGATTTTCTTTTGGGATACGACAATCACATTTCCGATCCACTAATCCTTCTTTACTGCATCACTCACTAACACACATTGACGAATTCACAGGGAAATTGCGTCGCTATGAAATACGAGTACTATGTGATCTAAGACATTTCCTTCTAAATCGAGTAACGTTTCTATGGAAACGACAGGATTTTCCTTTAGGATACGACTATCTCATTTCCGATCCACTAATCCTTCTTTACTGCATCCCTCACTCCCACACATTGACGAATTCACACGGAAATTGCGTCCCTATGAAATACGAGTACTATGTGTTCTAAGACATTTCCTTCTAAATCCAGTAACGTTTCTATGGAAACGACAGGATTTTCTTTTGGGATACGACAATCACATTTCCGATCCACTAATCCTTCTTTACTGCATCCCTCACTCCCAAACATTGACGAATTCACACGGAAATTGCGTCGCTGTGAAATACGAGTACTATGTGTTCTAAGACATTTCCTTCTAAATCGAGTAACGTTTCTATGGAAACGACAGGATTTTCTTTTGGGATACGACAATCACATTTTCTGATCCACTAATCCTTCTTTACTGCTTCCCTCACTCCCACACATTGACGAATTCACACGGAAAATGCGTCGCTATGAAATACGAGTACTATGTGTTCTAAGACATTTCCTTCTAAATCGAGTAACGTTTCTATGGAAACGACAGGATTTTCTTTTGGGATACGACAATCTCATTTCCGATCCACTAATCCTTCTTTACTGCATCCCTCACGCCCACACATTGACGAACTCACACGGAAATTGCGTCGCTATGAAATACGAGTACTATGTGTTCTAAGACATTTCCTTCTAAATCGAGTAACGTTTCTATGGAAACGACAGGATTTTCTTTTGGGATACGACAATCACATTTCCGATCCACTAATCCCTCTTTACTGCATCCCTCACTCCCAAACATTGACGAATTCACACGGAAATTCCGTCGCTATGAAATACGAGTACTATGTGTTGTAAGACATTTCCTTCTTTATCGAGTAACGTTTCTATGGAAACGACAGGATTTTCTTTTGGGATACGACAATCACATTTCCGATCCACTAATCCTTCTTTACTGCATCCCTCACTCCCAAACATTGACGAATTCACACGGAAATTCCGTCGCTATGAAATACGAGTACTATGTGTTCTAAGACATTTCCTTCTAAATCGAGTTACGTTTCTATGGAAACGACAGGATTTTCCTTTGAGATACGACAATCTCATTTCCGATCCACTAATCCTTCTTTACTGCATCCCTCACTCCCACACATTGTCGAATTCACACGGAAATTGCGTCCCTATGAAATACGAGTACTATGTGTTCTAAGACATCTCCTTCTAAATCCAGTAACGTTTCTATGGAAACGACAGGATTTTCTTTTGGGATACGACAATCACATTTCCGATCCACTAATCCTTCTTTACTGCATCCCTCACTCCCAAACATTGACGAATTCACACGGAAATTCCGTCGCTATGAAATACGAGTACTATGTGTTCTAAGACATTTCCTTCTAAATCGAGTAACGTTTCTATGGAAACGACAGGATTCTCTTTTGGGATACGACAATCACATTTTCCGATCCACTAATCCTTGTTTACTGCATCCCTCACTCCCAAACATTGACGAATTCACACGGAACTTCCGTCGCTATGAAATACGAGTACTATGTGTTCTAAGACATTTCCTTCTAAATCGAGTAACGTTTCTATGGAAACGACAGGATTTTCTTTTGGGATACGACAATCACATTTCCGATCCACTAATCCTTCTTTACTGCATCCCTCACTCCCAAACATTGACGAATTCACACGGAAATTGCGTCGCTATGAAATACGAGTACTGTGTGTTCTTAGACATTTCCTTCTAAATCGAGTATCGTTTCTATGGAAACGACAGGATTTTCTTTTGGGATACGGCAATCACATTTCCGATCCACTAATCCTTCTTTACTGCATCCCTCACTCCCAAACATTGACGAATTCACACGGAAATTCCGTCGCTATGAAATACGAGTACTATGTGTTCTAAGACATTTCCTTCTAAATCGAGTCACGTTTCTATGGAAACGACAGGATTTTCTTTTGGGATACGACAATCTCATTTCCGATCCACTAATCCTTCTTTACTGCATCCCTCACTCCCACACATTGACGAATTCACACGGAAATTGCGTCGCTATGAAATACGAGAACTATGTGTTCTAAGACATTTCCTTCTAAATCGAGTAACGTTTCTATGGAAACAACAGGATTATCTTTTGGGATACGACAATCTCATTTCCGATCCACTAATCCTTCTTTACTGCATCCCTCACTCCCACACATTGACGAATTCACACGGAAATTGCGTCGCTATGAAGTACGAGTACTATGTGTTCTAAGACATTTCCTTGTAAATCGAGTAACGTTTCTATGGAAACGACAGGATTTTTTTTTGGGATACGACAATCACATTTCCGATCCACTAATCCTTCTTTACTGCATCCCTCACTCCCAAACATTATAGAATTCACACGGAAATTCCGTCGCTATGAAATACGAGTACTATGTGTTCTAAGACATTTCCTTCTAAATCGAGTAACGTTTCTATGGAATCGACAGGATTATCTTTTGGGATACGACAATCTCATTTCCGATCCACTAATCCTTCTTTACTACATCCCTCACTCCCAAACATTGACGAATTCACACGGAAATTACGTCGCTATGAAATACGAGTACTATGTGATCTAAGACATTTCCTTCTAAATTGAGTAACGTTTCTACGGAATCGACAGGATTTTCTTTTGGGATACGTCAATCACATTTCCGATTCACTAATCGTTCTTTACTGCATCCCTCACTCCCAAACATTGACGAATTCACACGGAAATTGCGTCGCTATGAAATACGAGTACTATGTGTTCTAAGACATTTCCTTCTAAATCGAGTAACGTTTCTATGGAAACGACAGGATTTTCTTTTGGGATACGACAATCTCATTTCCGATCCACTAATCCTTCTTTACTGCATCCCTCACGCCCACACATTGACGAACTCACACGGAAATTGCGTCGCTATGAAATACGAGTACTATGTGTTCTAAGACATTTCCTTCTAAATCGAGTAACGTTTCTATGGAAACGACAGGATTTTCTTTTGGGATACGACAATCACATTTCCGATCCACTAATCCTTCTTTACTGCATCCCTCACTCCCAAACATTGACGAATTCACACGGAAATTCCGTCGCTATGAAATACGAGTACTATGTGTTGTAAGACATTTCCTTCTTTATCGAGTAACGTTTCTATGGAAACGACAGGATTTTCTTTTGGGATACGACAATCACATTTCCGATCCACTAATCCTTCTTTACTGCATCACTCACTAACACACATTGACGAATTCACAGGGAAATTGCGTCGCTATGAAATACGAGTACTATGTGTTCTAAGACATTTCCTTCTAAATCGAGTAACGTTTCTATGGAAACGACAGGATTTTCCTTTAGGATACGACAATCTCATTTCCGATCCACTAATCCTTCTTTACTGCATCCCTCACTCCCACACATTGACGAATTCACACGGAAATTGCGTCCCTATGAAATACGAGTACTATGTGTTCTAAGAAATTTCCTTCTAAATCCAGTAACGTTTCTATGGAAACGACAGGATTTTCTTTTGGGATACGACAATCACATTTCCGATCCACTAATCCTTCTTTACTGCATCCCTCACTCCCAAACATTGACGAATTCACACGGAAATTGCGTCGCTGTGAAATATGAGTACTATGTGTTCTAAGACATTTCCTTCTAAATCGAGTAACGTTTCTATGGAAACGACAGGATTTTCTTTTGGGATACGACAATCACATTTTCTGATCCACTAATCCTTCTTTACTGCTTCCCTCACTCCCACACATTGACGAATTCACACGGAAATTGCGTCGCTATGAAATACGAGTACTATGTGTTCTAAGACATTTCCTTCTAAATCGAGTAACGTTTCTATGGAAACGACAGGATTTTCTTTTGGGATACGACAATCTCATTTCCGATCCACAAATCCTTCTTTACTGCATCCCTCACTCCCACACATTGACGAATTCACACGGAAATTGCGTCGCTATGAAATACGAGTGCTATGTGTTCTAAGACATTTCCTTCAAAATCGAGTAACGTTTCTATGGAAACGGCAGGATTTTCTTTTGGGATACGACAATCACATTTCCGATCCACTAATCGTTCTTTACTGCATCCCTCACTCCCAAACATTGACGAATTCACACGGACATTGCGTCGCTATGAAATACGAATACTATGTGTTCTAAGACATTTCCTTCTAAATCGAGTAACGTTTCTATGGAAACGACAGGATTTTCTTTTGGGATACGACAATCACATTTCCGATCCACTAATCCTTCTTTACTGCATCCCACACTCCCAAACATTTTAGAATTCACACGGAAATTCCGTCGCTATGAAATACGAGTACTATGTGTTCTAAGACATTTCCTTCTAAATCGAGTAACGTTTCTATGGAAACGACAGGATTTTCTTTTGGGATACGACAATCTCATTTCCGATCCACTAATCCTTCTTTACTGCATCCCTCACGCCCACACATTGACGAACTCACACGGAAATTGCGTCGCTATGAAATACGAGTACTATGTGTTCTAAGACATTTCCTTCTAAATCGAGTAACGTTTCTATGGAAACGAAAGGATTTTCTTTTGGGATACGACAATCACATTTCCGATCCACTAATCCTTCTTTACTGCATCCCTCACTCCCAAACATTGACGAATTCACACGGAAATTGCGTCGCTATGAAATACGAGTACTATGTGTTCTAAGACATTTCCTTCTAAATCGAGTAACGTTTCTATGGAAACGACAGGATTTTCCTTTGGGATACGACAATCTCATTTCCGATCCACTAATCCTTCTTTACTGCATCCCTCACTCCCACACATTAACGAATTCACACGGAAATTGCGTCCCTATGAAATACGAGTACTATGTGTTCTAAGACATTTCCTTCTAAATCGAGTAACGCTTCTATGGAAACGACATGATTTTCTTTTGGGATACGACAATCACATTTCCGATCCACTAATCCTTCTTTACTGCATCCCTCACTCCCAAACATTGACGAATTCACACGGAGATTGCGTCGCTATGAAATACGAGTACTATGTGTTCTAAGACATTTCCTTCTAAATCGAGTAACGTTTCTATGGAAACGACAGGATTTTCTTTTGGGATACGACAATCTCATTTCCGATCCACTAATCCTTCTTTACTAAATCCGTCACTCCCACACATTGACGAATTCACACGGACATTCCGTAGCTGTGAAAAACGAGTACTATGTGTTCTAAGACATTTCCTTCCAAATCGAGTAACGTTTCTATGGAAACGACAGGATATTCTTTTGGGATACGACAAACACATTTCCGATCCACTAATCTTTCTTTACTCCATCCCTCACTCCCAAACATTGACGAATTCACACGGAAATTGCGTCGCTATGAAATACGAGTACTATGTGTTCTAAGACATTTCCTTCTAAATCGAGTAACGTTTCTATGGAAACGACAGGATTCTCTTTTGGGATACGACAATCTCATTTCCGATCCACTAATCCTTCTTTACTGCATCCCTCACTCCCAAACATTGACGAATTCACACGGAAATTACGTCGCTATGAAATACGAGTACTATGTGTTCTAAGACATTTCCTTCTAAATCGAGTAACGTTTCTATGGAAACGACAGGATTTTCTTTTGGGATACGACAATCACATTTCCGATCCACTAATCCTTCTTTACTGCATCCCTCACTCCCAAACATTGACGAATTCACACGGAAATTGCGTCGCTATGAAATACGAGTACTATGTGTTCTAAGACATTTCCTTCTAAATCGAGTAACGTTTCTATGGAAACGACAGGATTTTCTTTTGGGATACGACAATCACATTTCCGATCCACTAATCCTTCTTTACTGCATCCCTCACTCCCAAACATTGGCGAATTCACACGGAAATTCCGTCGCTATGAAGTACGAGTACTATGTGTTCTAAGACTTTTCCTTCTAAATCGAGTAACGTTTCTATGGAAACGACAGGATTTTCTTTTGGGATACGACAATCTCATTTCCGATCCACTAATCCTTCTTTACTGCATCCCTCACGACCACACATTGACGAACTCACACGGAAATTGCGTCGCTATGAAATACGAGTACTATGTGTTCTAAGACATTTCCTTCTAAATCGAGTAACGTTTCTATGGAAACGACAGGATTTTCTTTTGGGATACGACAATCACATTTCCGATCCACTAAACCTTCTTTACTGCATCCCTCACTCCCAAACATTGACGAATTCACACGGAAATTCTGTCGCTATGAAATACGAGTACTATGTGTTCTAAGACATTTCCTTCTAAATCGAGTAACGTTTCTATGGAAACGACAGGATTTTCTTTTGGGATACGACAATCACATTTTCGATCCACTAATCCTTCTTTACTGCATCCCTCACTAACACACATTGACGAATTCACACGGACATTGCGTCGCTATGAAATACGAGTACTATGTGTTCTAAGACATTTCCTTCTAAATCGAGTAACGTATCTATGGAAACGACAGGATTTTCCTTTGGGATACGACAATCTCATTTCCGATCCACTAATCCTTCTTTACTGCATCCCTCACTCCCACACATTGACGAATTCACACGGAAATTGCGTCCCTATGAAATACGAGTACTATGTGTTCTAAGACATTTCCTTCTAAATCGAGTAACGTTTCTATGGAAACGACAGGATTTTCTTTTGGGATACGACAATCACATTTCCGATCCACTAATCCTTCTTTACTGCATCCCTCACTCCCAAACATTGACGAATTCACACGGAAATTGCGTCGCTATGAAATACGAGTACTATGTGTTCTAAGACATTTCCTTCTAAATCGAGTAACGTTTCTATGGAAACGACATGATTTTCTTTTGGGATACGACAATCACATTTTCTGATCCACTAATCCTTCTTTACTGCATCCCTCACTCCCACACATTGACGAATTCACACGGAAATTGCGTCGCTATGAAATACGAGTACTATGTGTTCTAAGACATTTCCTTCTAAATCGAGTAACGTTTCTATGGAAACGACAGGATTTTCTTTTGGGATACGACAATCTCATTACCGATCCACTAATCCTTCTTCACTGCATGCCTCACTCCCACACATTGACGAATTCACACGGAAATTGCGTCCCTATGAAAAACGAGTACTATTTGTTCTAAGACATTTCCTTCTAAATCGAGTAACGTTTCTATGGAAACGACAGGATTTTCTTTTGGGATACGACAATCACATTTCCGATCCACTAATCCTTCTTTACTGCATCCCTCACTCCCACACATTGACGAATTCACACGGAAATTGCGTCGCCATGAAAGACGAGTACTATGTGTTCTAAGACATTTCCTTCTAAATCGAGTAACGTTTCTATGGAAACGACAGGATTTTCTTTTGGGATACGACAATCTCATTTCCGATCCACTAATCCTTCTTTACTGCATCCCTCACTCCCACACATTGACGAATTCACACGGATATTCCGTCGCTGTGAAATACGAGTACTATGTGTTCTAAGACATTTCCTTCTAAATCGAGTAACGTTTCTATGGAAATGACAGGATTTTCTTTTGGGATACGACAATCACATTTCCGATCCACTAATCCTTCTTTACTGCATCCCTCACTCCCAAACATTGACGAATTCACACGGAAATTGCGTCGCTATGAAATACGAATACTATGTGTTCTAAGACATTTCCTTCTAAATCGAGTAACGTTTCTATGGAAACGACAGGATTTTCTTTTGGGATACGACAATCACATTTTCTGATCCACTAATCCTTCTTTACTGCTTCCCACACTCCCACACATTGACGAATTCACACGGAAATTGCGTCGCTATGAAATACGAGTACTATGTGTTCTAAGACATTTCCTTCTAAATCGAGTAACGTTTCTATGGAAACGACAGGATTTTCTTTTGGGATACGACAATCTCATTTCCGATCCACTAATCCTTCTTTACTGCATCCCTCACTCCCACACATTGACGAATTCACACGGAAATTGCGTCGCTATGAAATACGAGTGCTACGTGTTCTAAGACATTTCCTTCTAAATCGAGTAACGTTTCTATGGAAACGGCAGGATTTTCTTTTGGGATACGACAGTCACATTTCCGATCCACTAATCCTTCTTTACTGCATCCCTCACACCCACACATTGACGAATTCACACGGAAATTGCGTCGCTATGAAACACGAGTACTATGTGTTCTAAGACATTTCCTTCTAAATCGAGTAACGTTTCTATGGAAACGACAGGATTTTCTTTTGGGATACGACAATCTCATTTCCGATCCACTAATCCTTCTTTACTGCATCCCTCACTCCCACACATTGACGAATTCACACGGATATTCCGTCGCTGTGAAATACGAGTACTATGTGTTCTAAGACATTTCCTTCTAAATCGAGTAACGTTTCTATGGAAATGACAGGATTTTCTTTTGGGATACGACAATCACATTTCCGATCCACTAATCCTTCTTTACTGCATCCCTCACTCCCAAACATTGACGAATTCACACGGAAATTGCGTCGCTATGAAATACGAATACTATGTGTTCTAAGACATTTCCTTCTAAATCGAGTAACGTTTCTATGGAAACGACAGGATTTTCTTTTGGGATACGACAATCACATTTTCTGATCCACTAATCCTTCTTTACTGCTTCCCTCACTCCCACACATTGACGAATTCACACGGAAATTGCGTCGCTATGAAATACGAGTACTATGTGTTCTAAGACATTTCCTTCTAAATCGAGTAACGTTTCTATGGAAACGACAGGATTTTCTTTTGGGATACGACAATCTCATTTCCGATCCACTATTCCTTCTTTACTGCATCCCTCACTCCCACACATTGACGAATTCACACGGAAATTGCGTCGCTATGAAATACGAGTACTATGTGTTCTAAGACATTTCCTTCTAAATCGAGTAACGTTTCTATGGAAACGACAGGATTTTCTTTTGGGATACGACAATCTCATTTCCGATCCACTAATCCTTCTTTACTGCATCCCTCACGCCCACACATTGACGAACTCACACGGAAATTGCGTCGCTATGAAATATGAGTACTATGTGTTCTAAGACATTTCCTTCTAAATCGAGTAACGTTTCTATGGAAACGACAGGATTTTCTTTTGGGATACGACAATCACATTTCCGATCCACTAATCCCTCTTTACTGCATCCCTCACTCCCAAACATTGACGAATTCACACGGAAATTCCGTCGCTATGAAATGCAAGTACTATGTGTTCTAAGACATTTCGTTCTAAATCGAGTAACGTTTCTATGGAAACGACAGGATTTTCTTTTGGGATACGACAATCACATTTCCGATCCACTAATCCTTCTTTACTGCATCCCTCACTAACACACATTGACGAATTCACACGGAAATTGCGTCGCTATGAAATACGAGTACTATGTGTTCTAAGACATTTCCTTCTAAATCGAGTAACGTTTCTATGGAAACGACAGGATTTTCCTTTGGGATACGACAATCTCATTCCGATCCACTAATCCTTCTTTAATGCATCCCTCACTCCCACACATTGACGAATTCACACGGAAATTGCGTCCCTATGAAATACGAGTACTATGTGTTCTAAGACATTTCCTTCTAAATCGAGTAACGTTTCTATGGAAACTACAGGATTTTCTTTTGGGATACGACAATCACATTTCCGATCCACTAATCCTTCTTTACTGCATCCCTCACTCCCAAACATTGACGAATTCACACGGAAATTGCGTCGCTATGAAATACGAGTACTATGTGTTCTAAGACATTTCCTTCTAAATCGAGTAACGTTTCTATGGAAACGACAGGATTTTCTTTTGGGATACGGCAATCAAATTTCCGATCCACTAATCCTTCTTTACTGCATCCGTCACTCCCAAACATTGACGAATTCACACGGAAATTCCGTCGCTATGAAATACGAGTACTATGTGTTCTAAGACATTTCCTTCTAAATCGAGTAACGTTTCTATGGAAACGACAGGATTTTCTTTTGGGATACGACAATCTCATTTCCGATCCACTAATCCTTCTTTACTGCATCCCTCACACCCACACATTGACGAATTCACACGGAAATTGCGTCGCTATGAAATACGAGAACTATGTGTTCTAAGACATTTCCTTCTAAATCGAGTAACGTTTCTATGGAAACGACAGGATTTTCTTTTGGGATACGACAATCTCATTTCCAATCCACTAATCCTTCTTTACTGCATACCTCACTCCCACACATTGACGAATTCACACGGAAATTGCGTCGCTATGAAATACGAGTACTATGTGTTCTAAGACATTTCCTTCTAAATCGAGTAACGTTTCTATGGTAACGACAGGATTTTTTTTTGGGATACGACAATCACATTTCCGATCCACTAATCCTTCTTTACTGCATCCCTCACTCCCACACATTGACGAATTCACACGGAAATTCCGTCGCTATGAAATACGAGTACTACGTGTTCTAAGACATTTCCTTCTAAATCGAGTTACGTTTCTATGGAACCGACAGGATTTTCCTTTGGGATACGACAATCTCATTCCGATCCACTAATCCTTCTTTAATGCATCCCTCACTCCCACACATTGACGAATTCACACGGAAATTGCGTCCCTATGAAATACGAGTACTATGTGTTCTAAGACATTTCCTTCTAAATCGAGTAACGTTTCTATGGAAACTACAGGATTTTCTTTTGGGATACGACAATCACATTTCCGATCCACTAATCCTTCTTTACTGCATCCCTCACTCCCAAACATTGACGAATTCACACGGAAATTGCGTCGCTATGAAATACGAGTACTATGTGTTCTAAGACATTTCCTTCTAAATCGAGTAACGTTTCTATGGAAACGACAGGATTTTCTTTTGGGATACGGCAATCAAATTTCCGATCCACTAATCATTCTTTACTGCATCCCTCACTCCCAAACATTGACGAATTCACACGGAAATTCCGTCGCTATGAAATACGAGTACTATGTGTTCTAAGACATTTCCTTCTAAATCGAGTAACGTTTCTATGGAAACGACAGGATTTTCTTTTGGGATACGACAATCTCATTTCCGATCCACTAATCCTTCTTTACTGCATCCCTCACTCCCACACATTGACGAATTCACACGGAAATTGCGTCGCTATGAAATACGAGAACTATGTGTTCTAAGACATTTCCTTCTAAATCGAGTAACGTTTCTATGGAAACAACAGGATTATCTTTTGGGATACGACAATCTCATTTCCGATCCACTAATCCTTCTTTACTGCATCCCTCACTCCCACACATTGACGAATTCACACGGAAATTGCGTCGCTATGAAGTACGAGTACTATGTGTTCTAAGACATTTCCTTCTAAATCGAGTAACGTTTCTATGGAATCGACAGGATTATCTTTTGGGATACGACAATCTCATTTCCGATCCACTAATCCTTCTTTACTACATCGCTCACTCCCAAACATTGACGAATTCACGCGGAAATTACGTCGCTATGAAATACGAGTACTATGTGATCTAAGACATTTCCTTCTAAATCGAGTAACGTTTCTACGGAATCGACAGGATTTTCTTTTGGGATACGTCAATCACATTTCCGATTCACTAATCGTTCTTTACTGCATCCCTCACTCCCAAACATTGACGAATTCACACGGAAATTGCGTCGCTATGAAATACGAGTACTATGTGTTCTAAGACATTTCCTTCTAAATCGAGTAACGTTTCTATGGAAACGACAGGATTTTCTTTTGGGATACGACAATCTCATTTCCGATCCACTAATCCTTCTTTACTGCATCCCTCACGCCCACACATTGACGAACTCACACGGAAATTGCGTCGCTATGAAATACGAGTACTATGTGTTCTAAGACATTTCCTTCTAAATCGAGTAACGTTTCTATGGAAACGACAGGATTTTCTTTTGGGATACGACAATCACATTTCCGATCCACTAATCCTTCTTTACTGCATCCCTCACTCCCAAACATTGACGAATTCACACGGAAATTCCGTCGCTATGAAATACGAGTACTATGTGTTGTAAGACATTTCCTTCTTTATCGAGTAACGTTTCTATGGAAACGACAGGATTTTCTTTTGGGATACGACAATCACATTTCCGATCCACTAATCCTTCTTTACTGCATCACTCACTAACACACATTGACGAATTCACAGGGAAATTGCGTCGCTATGAAATACGAGTACTATGTGTTCTAAGACATTTCCTTCTAAATCGAGTAACGTTTCTATGGAAACGACAGGATTTTCCTTTAGGATACGACAATCTCATTTCCGATCCACTAATCCTTCTTTACTGCATCCCTCACTCCCACACATTGACGAATTCACACGGAAATTGCGTCCCTATGAAATACGAGTACTATGTGTTCTAAGACATTTCCTTCTAAATCCAGTAACGTTTCTATGGAAACGACAGGATTTTCTTTTGGGATACGACAATCACATTTCCGATCCACTAATCCTTCTTTACTGCATCCCTCACTCCCAAACATTGACGAATTCACACGGAAATTGCGTCGCTGTGAAATATGAGTACTATGTGTTCTAAGACATTTCCTTCTAAATCGAGTAACGTTTCTATGGAAACGACAGGATTTTCTTTTGGGATACGACAATCACATTTTCTGATCCACTAATCCTTCTTTACTGCTTCCCTCACTCCCACACATTGACGAATTCACACGGAAATTGCGTCGCTATGAAATACGAGTACTATGTGTTCTAAGACATTTCCTTCTAAATCGAGTAACGTTTCTATGGAAACGACAGGATTTTCTTTTGGGATACGACAATCTCATTTCCGATCCACAAATCCTTCTTTACTGCATCCCTCACTCCCACACATTGACGAATTCACACGGAAATTGCGTCGCTATGAAATACGAGTGCTATGTGTTCTAAGACATTTCCTTCAAAATCGAGTAACGTTTCTATGGAAACGGCAGGATTTTCTTTTGGGATACGACAATCACATTTCCGATCCACTAATCGTTCTTTACTGCATCCCTCACTCCCAAACATTGACGAATTCACACGGACATTGCGTCGCTATGAAATACGAATACTATGTGTTCTAAGACATTTCCTTCTAAATCGAGTAACGTTTCTATGGAAACGACAGGATTTTCTTTTGGGATACGACAATCACATTTCCGATCCACTAATCCTTCTTTACTGCATCCCACACTCCCAAACATTTTAGAATTCACACGGAAATTCCGTCGCTATGAAATACGAGTACTATGTGTTCTAAGACATTTCCTTCTAAATCGAGTAACGTTTCTATGGAAACGACAGGATTTTCTTTTGGGATACGACAATCTCATTTCCGATCCACTAATCCTTCTTTACTGCATCCCTCACGCCCACACATTGACGAACTCACACGGAAATTGCGTCGCTATGAAATACGAGTACTATGTGTTCTAAGACATTTCCTTCTAAATCGAGTAACGTTTCTATGGAAACGAAAGGATTTTCTTTTGGGATACGACAATCACATTTCCGATCCACTAATCCTTCTTTACTGCATCCCTCACTCCCAAACATTGACGAATTCACACGGAAATTGCGTCGCTATGAAATACGAGTACTATGTGTTCTAAGACATTTCCTTCTAAATCGAGTAACGTTTCTATGGAAACGACAGGATTTTCCTTTGGGATACGACAATCTCATTTCCGATCCACTAATCCTTCTTTACTGCATCCCTCACTCCCACACATTAACGAATTCACACGGAAATTGCGTCCCTATGAAATACGAGTACTATGTGTTCTAAGACATTTCCTTCTAAATCGAGTAACGCTTCTATGGAAACGACATGATTTTCTTTTGGGATACGACAATCACATTTCCGATCCACTAATCCTTCTTTACTGCATCCCTCACTCCCAAACATTGACGAATTCACACGGAGATTGCGTCGCTATGAAATACGAGTACTATGTGTTCTAAGACATTTCCTTCTAAATCGAGTAACGTTTCTATGGAAACGACAGGATTTTCTTTTGGGATACGACAATCTCATTTCCGATCCACTAATCCTTCTTTACTAAATCCGTCACTCCCACACATTGACGAATTCACACGGACATTCCGTAGCTGTGAAAAACGAGTACTATGTGTTCTAAGACATTTCCTTCCAAATCGAGTAACGTTTCTATGGAAACGACAGGATATTCTTTTGGGATACGACAAACACATTTCCGATCCACTAATCGTTCTTTACTCCATCCCTCACTCCCAAACATTGACGAATTCACACGGAAATTGCGTCGCTATGAAATACGAGTACTATGTGTTCTAAGACATTTCCTTCTAAATCGAGTAACGTTTCTATGGAAACGACAGGATTCTCTTTTGGGATACGACAATCTCATTTCCGATCCACTAATCCTTCTTTACTGCATCCCTCACTCCCAAACATTGACGAATTCACACCGAAATTACGTCGCTATGAAATACGAGTACTATGTGTTCTAAGACATTTCCTTCTAAATCGAGTAACGTTTCTATGGAAACGACAGGATTTTCTTTTGGGATACGACAATCACATTTCCGATCCACTAATCCTTCTTTACTGCATCCCTCACTCCCAAACATTGACGAATTCACACGGAAATTGCGTCGCTATGAAATACGAGTACTATGTGTTCTAAGACATTTCCTTCTAAATCGAGTAACGTTTCTATGGAAACGACAGGATTTTCTTTTGGGATACGACAATCACATTTCCGATCCACTAATCCTTCTTTACTGCATCCCTCACTCCCAAACATTGGCGAATTCACACGGAAATTCCGTCGCTATGAAGTACGAGTACTATGTGTTCTAAGACTTTTCCTTCTAAATCGAGTAACGTTTCTATGGAAACGACAGGATTTTCTTTTGGGATACGACAATCTCATTTCCGATCCACTAATCCTTCTTTACTGCATCCCTCACGACCACACATTGACGAACTCACACGGAAATTGCGTCGCTATGAAATACGAGTACTATGTGTTCTAAGACATTTCCTTCTAAATCGAGTAACGTTTCTATGGAAACGACAGGATTTTCTTTTGGGATACGACAATCACATTTCCGATCCACTAAACCTTCTTTACTGCATCCCTCACTCCCAAACATTGACGAATTCACACGGAAATTCTGTCGCTATGAAATACGAGTACTATGTGTTCTAAGACATTTCCTTCTAAATCGAGTAACGTTTCTATGGAAACGACAGGATTTTCTTTTGGGATACGACAATCACATTTTCGATCCACTAATCCTTCTTTACTGCATCCCTCACTAACACACATTGACGAATTCACACGGACATTGCGTCGCTATGAAATACGAGTACTATGTGTTCTAAGACATTTCCTTCTAAATCGAGTAACGTATCTATGGAAACGACAGGATTTTCCTTTGGGATACGACAATCTCATTTCCGATCCACTAATCCTTCTTTACTGCATCCCTCACTCCCACACATTGACGAATTCACACGGAAATTGCGTCCCTATGAAATACGAGTACTATGTGTTCTAAGACATTTCCTTCTAAATCGAGTAACGTTTCTATGGAAACGACAGGATTTTCTTTTGGGATACGACAATCACATTTCCGATCCACTAATCCTTCTTTACTGCATCCCTCACTCCCAAACATTGACGAATTCACACGGAAATTGCGTCGCTATGAAATACGAGTACTATGTGTTCTAAGACATTTCCTTCTAAATCGAGTAACGTTTCTATGGAAACGACATGATTTTCTTTTGGGATACGACAATCACATTTTCTGATCCACTAATCCTTCTTTACTGCATCCCTCACTCCCACACATTGACGAATTCACACGGAAATTGCGTCGCTATGAAATACGAGTACTATGTGTTCTAAGACATTTCCTTCTAAATCGAGTAACGTTTCTATGGAAACGACAGGATTTTCTTTTGGAATACGACAATCTCATTACCGATCCACTAATCCTTCTTCACTGCATGCCTCACTCCCACACATTGACGAATTCACACGGAAATTGCGTCCCTATGAAAAACGAGTACTATTTGTTCTAAGACATTTCCTTCTAAATCGAGTAACGTTTCTATGGAAACGACAGGATTTTCTTTTGGGATACGACAATCACATTTCCGATCCACTAATCCTTCTTTACTGCATCCCTCACTCCCACACATTGACGAATTCACACGGAAATTGCGTCGCCATGAAAGACGAGTACTATGTGTTCTAAGACATTTCCTTCTAAATCGAGTAACGTTTCTATGGAAACGACAGGATTTTCTTTTGGGATACGACAATCTCATTTCCGATCCACTAATCCTTCTTTACTGCATCCCTCACTCCCACACATTGACGAATTCACACGGATATTCCGTCGCTGTGAAATACGAGTACTATGTGTTCTAAGACATTTCCTTCTAAATCGAGTAACGTTTCTATGGAAATGACAGGATTTTCTTTTGGGATACGACAATCACATTTCCGATCCACTAATCCTTCTTTACTGCATCCCTCACTCCCAAACATTGACGAATTCACACGGAAATTGCGTCGCTATGAAATACGAATACTATGTGTTCTAAGACATTTCCTTCTAAATCGAGTAACGTTTCTATGGAAACGACAGGATTTTCTTTTGGGATACGACAATCACATTTTCTGATCCACTAATCCTTCTTTACTGCTTCCCACACTCCCACACATTGACGAATTCACACGGAAATTGCGTCGCTATGAAATACGAGTACTATGTGTTCTAAGACATTTCCTTCTAAATCGAGTAACGTTTCTATGGAAACGACAGGATTTTCTTTTGGGATACGACAATCTCATTTCCGATCCACTAATCCTTCTTTACTGCATCCCTCACTCCCACACATTGACGAATTCACACGGAAATTGCGTCGCTATGAAATACGAGTGCTACGTGTTCTAAGACATTTCCTTCTAAATCGAGTAACGTTTCTATGGAAACGGCAGGATTTTCTTTTGGGATACGACAGTCACATTTCCGATCCACTAATCCTTCTTTACTGCATCCCTCACACCCACACATTGACGAATTCACACGGAAATTGCGTCGCTATGAAACACGAGTACTATGTGTTCTAAGACATTTCCTTCTAAATCGAGTAACGTTTCTATGGAAACGACAGGATTTTCTTTTGGGATACGACAATCTCATTTCCGATCCACTAATCCTTCTTTACTGCATCCCTCACTCCCACACATTGACGAATTCACACGGATATTCCGTCGCTGTGAAATACGAGTACTATGTGTTCTAAGACATTTCCTTCTAAATCGAGTAACGTTTCTATGGAAATGACAGGATTTTCTTTTGGGATACGACAATCACATTTCCGATCCACTAATCCTTCTTTACTGCATCCCTCACTCCCAAACATTGACGAATTCACACGGAAATTGCGTCGCTATGAAATACGAATACTATGTGTTCTAAGACATTTCCTTCTAAATCGAGTAACGTTTCTATGGAAACGACAGGATTTTCTTTTGGGATACGACAATCACATTTTCTGATCCACTAATCCTTCTTTACTGCTTCCCTCACTCCCACACATTGACGAATTCACACGGAAATTGCGTCGCTATGAAATACGAGTACTATGTCTTCTAAGACATTTCCTTCTAAATCGAGTAACGTTTCTATGGAAACGACAGGATTTTCTTTTGGGATACGACAATCTCATTTCCGATCCACTATTCCTTCTTTACTGCATCCCTCACTCCCACACATTGACGAATTCACACGGAAATTGCGTCGCTATGAAATACGAGTGCTACGTGTTTTAAGACATTTCCTTCTAAATCGAGTAACGTTTCTATGGAAACGGCAGGATTTTCTTTTGGGATACGACAGTCACATTTCCGATCCACTAATCCTTCTTTACTGCATCCCTCACTCCCACACATTGACGATTTCACACGGAAATTGCGTCGCTATGAAATACGAGTACTATGTGTTCAAAGACATTTCCTTCTAAATCGAGTAACATTTCTATGGAAACGACAGGATTTTCTTTTGGGATACGACAATCTCATTTCCGATCCACTAATCCTTCTTTACTGCATCCCTCACTCCCACACATTGACGAATTCACACGGAAATTCCGTCGCTGTGAAATACGAGTACTATGTGTTCTAAGACATTTCCTTCTAAATCGAGTAACGTTTCTATGGAAACGACAGGATTTTCTTTTGGGATACGACAATCTCATTTCCGATCCACTAATCCTTCTTTACTGCATCCCTCACTCCCACATATTGACGAATTCACACGGAAATTGCGTCCCTATGAAATACGAGTACTATGTGTTCTAAGACATTTCCTTCTAAATCGAGTAACGTTTCTATGGAAACGACAGGATTTTCTTTTGGGATACGACAATCTCATTTCCGATCCACTAATCCTTCTTTACTGCATCCCTCACGCCCACACATTGACGAACTCACACGGAAATTGCGTCGCTATGAAATATGAGTACTATGTGTTCTAAGACATTTCCTTCTAAATCGAGTAACGTTTCTATGGAAACGACAGGATTTTCTTTTGGGATACGACAATCACATTTCCGATCCACTAATCCCTCTTTACTGCATCCCTCACTCCCAAACATTGACGAATTCACACGGAAATTCCGTCGCTATGAAATGCAAGTACTATGTGTTCTAAGACATTTCGTTCTAAATCGAGTAACGTTTCTATGGAAACGACAGGATTTTCTTTTGGGATACGACAATCACATTTCCGATCCACTAATCCTTCTTTACTGCATCCCTCACTAACACACATTGACGAATTCACACGGAAATTGCGTCGCTATGAAATACGAGTACTATGTGTTCTAAGACATTTCCTTCTAAATCGAGTAACGTTTCTATGGAAACGACAGGATTTTCCTTTGGGATACGACAATCTCATTCCGATCCACTAATCCTTCTTTAATGCATCCCTCACTCCCACACATTGACGAATTCACACGGAAATTGCGTCCCTATGAAATACGAGTACTATGTGTTCTAAGACATTTCCTTCTAAATCGAGTAACGTTTCTATGGAAACTACAGGATTTTCTTTTGGGATACGACAATCACATTTCCGATCCACTAATCCTTCTTTACTGCATCCCTCACTCCCAAACATTGACGAATTCACACGGAAATTGCGTCGCTATGAAATACGAGTACTATGTGTTCTAAGACATTTCCTTCTAAATCGAGTAACGTTTCTATGGAAACGACAGGATTTTCTTTTGGGATACGGCAATCAAATTTCCGATCCACTAATCCTTCTTTACTGCATCCCTCACTCCCAAACATTGACGAATTCACACGGAAATTCCGTCGCTATGAAATACGAGTACTATGTGTTCTAAGACATTTCCTTCTAAATCGAGTAACGTTTCTATGGAAACGACAGGATTTTCTTTTGGGATACGACAATCTCATTTCCGATCCACTAATCCTTCTTTACTGCATCCCTCACACCCACACATTGACGAATTCACACGGAAATTGCGTCGCTATGAAATACGAGAACTATGTGTTCTAAGACATTTCCTTCTAAATCGAGTAACGTTTCTATGGAAACGACAGGATTTTCTTTTGGGATACGACAATCTCATTTCCAATCCACTAATCCTTCTTTACTGCATACCTCACTCCCACACATTGACGAATTCACACGGAAATTGCGTCGCTATGAAATACGAGTACTATGTGTTCTAAGACATTTCCTTCTAAATCGAGTAACGTTTCTATGGTAACGACAGGATTTTTTTTTGGGATACGACAATCACATTTCCGATCCACTAATCCTTCTTTACTGCATCCCTCACTCCCACACATTGACGAATTCACACGGAAATTCCGTCGCTATGAAATACGAGTACTACGTGTTCTAAGACATTTCCTTCTAAATCGAGTTACGTTTCTATGGAACCGACAGGATTTTCCTTTGGGATACGACAATCTCATTCCGATCCACTAATCCTTCTTTAATGCATCCCTCACTCCCACACATTGACGAATTCACACGGAAATTGCGTCCCTATGAAATACGAGTACTATGTGTTCTAAGACATTTCCTTCTAAATCGAGTAACGTTTCTATGGAAACTACAGGATTTTCTTTTGGGATACGACAATCACATTTCCGACCCACTAATCCCTCTTTACTGCATCCCTCACTCCCAAACATTGACGAATTCACACGGAAATTGCGTCGCTATGAAATACGAGTACTATGTGTTCTAAGACATTTCCTTCTAAATCGAGTAACGTTTCTATGGAAACGACAGGATTTTCTTTTGGGATACGGCAATCAAATTTCCGATCCACTAATCATTCTTTACTGCATCCCTCACTCCCAAACATTGACGAATTCACACGGAAATTCCGTCGCTATGAAATACGAGTACTATGTGTTCTAAGACATTTCCTTCTAAATCGAGTAACGTTTCTATGGAAACGACAGGATTTTCTTTTGGGATACGACAATCTCATTTCCGATCCACTAATCCTTCTTTACTGCATCCCTCACTCCCACACATTGACGAATTCACACGGAAATTGCGTCGCTATGAAATACGAGAACTATGTGTTCTAAGACATTTCCTTCTAAATCGAGTAACGTTTCTATGGAAACGACAGGATTTTCTTTTGGGATACGACAATCTCTTTTCCAATCCACTAATCCTTCTTTACTGCATACCTCACTCCCACACATTGACGAATTCACACGGAAATTGCGTCGCTATGAAATACGAGTACTATGTGTTCTAAGACATTTCCTTCTAAATCGAGTAACGTTTCTATGGTAACGACAGGATTTTTTTTTGGGATACGACAATCACATTTCCGATCCACTAATCCTTCTTTACTGCATCCCTCACTCCCACACATTGACGAATTCACACGGAAATTCCGTCGCTATGAAATACGAGTACTACGTGTTCTAAGACATTTCCTTCTAAATCGAGTTACGTTTCTATGGAAACGACAGGATTCTCTTTTGGGATACGACAATCTCATTTCCGATCCACTAATCCTTCTTTACTGCATCCCTCACGCCCACACATTGACGAACTCACACGGAAATTGCGTCGCAATGAAATAGGAGTACTATGTGTTCTAAGACATTTCCTTCTAAATCGAGTAACGTTTCTATGGAAACGACAGGATTTTCTTTTGGGATACGACAATCACATTTCCGATCCACTAATCCTTCTTTACTGCATCCCTCACTAACACACATTGACGAATTCACACGGACATTGCGTCGCTATGAATTACGAGTACTATGTGTTCTAAGACATTTCCTTCAAAATCGAGTAACGTTTCTATGGCAACGACAGGATTTTCCTTTGGGATACGACAATCTCATTTCCGATCCACTAATCCTTCTTTACTGCATCCCTCACTCCCACACATTGACGAATTCACACGGAAATTGCGTCCCTATGAAATACGAGTACTATGTGTTCTAAGACATTTCCTTCTAAATCGAGTAACGTTTCTATGGAAACGACAGGATTTTCATTTGGGATACGACAATCACATTTCCGATCCACTAATCCTTCTTTATTGCATCCCTCACTCCCAAACATTGACGAATTCACACGGAAATTGCGTCGCTATGAAATACGAGTACTATGTGTTCTAAGACATTTCCTTTTAGATCGAGTAACGTTTCTATGGAAACGACAGGATTTTCTTTTGGGATACGACAATCACATTTTCTGATCCACTAATCCTTCTTTACTGCATCCCTCACTCCCACACATTAAAGATTTCACACGGAAATTGCGTCGCTATGAAATACGAGTACTATGTGTTCTAAGACATTTCCTTCTAAATCGAGTAACGTTTCTATGGAAACGACAGGATTTTCTTTTGGGATACGACAATCTCATTTCCGATCCACTAATCCTCCTTTACTGCATCCCTCACTCCCACACATTGACGAATTCACACGGAAATTGCGTCGCTATGAAAAACGAGTACTATGTGGTCTAAGACATTTCCTTCTTAATCGAGTAACGTTTCTATGGAAATGACAGGATTTTCTTTTGGGATACGACAATCACATTTCCGATCCACTAATCCTTCTTTACTGCATCCCTCACTCCCAAACATTGACGAATTCACACGGAAATTGCGTCGCTATGAAATACGAGTACTATGTGTTCTAAGACATTTCCTTCTAAATCGAGTAACGTTTCTATGGAAACGACAGGATTTTCTTTTGGGATACGACAATCACATTTTCTGATCCACTAATCCTTCTTTCCTGCTTCCCTCACTCCCACACATTGACGAATTCACACGGAAATTGCGTCGCTATGAAATACGAGTACTATGTGTTCTAAGACATTTCCTTCTAAATCGAGTAACGTTTCTATGGAAACGACAGGATTTTCTTTTGGGATACGACAATCTCATTTCCGATCCATTAATCCTTCTTTACTGCATCCCTCACTCCCACACATTGACTAATTCACACGGAAATTGCGTCGCTATGAAATACGAGTACTATGTGTTCTAAGACATTTCCTTCTAAATCGAGTGACGTTTCTATGGAAACGAGAGGATTTTCTTTTGGGATACGACAATCACATTTTCTGATCCACTAATCCTTCTTTACTGCTTCCCTCACTCCCACACATTGACGAATTCACACGGAAATTGCGTCGCTATGAAATACGAGTACTATGTGTTCTAAGACATTTCCTTCTAATTCGAGTGACGTTTCTATGGAAACGACAGGATTTTCTTTTGGGATACGACAATCACATTTCCGATTAACTAATCCTTCTTTACTGCATCCCTCACTCCCACACATTGACGAATTCACACAGGAAATGCGTCGCTATGAAATACGAGTACTATGTGTTCTAAGACATTTCCTTCTAAATCGAGTAACGTTTCTATGGAAACGACAGGACTTTCTTTTGGGATACGACAATCTCATTTCCGATTCACAAATCCTTCTTTACTGCATCCCTCACTCCCACACACTGACGAATTCACACGGAAATTCCGTCGCTATGAAATACGAGTACTATGTGTTCTAAGACATTTCCTTCTAAATCGAGCAACGTTTCTATGGAAACGACAGGATTTTCTTTTGGGGTACGACAATCTCATTTCCGATCCACTAGTCCTTCTTTACTGCATCCCTCAATCCCAAACATTGACGAATTCACACGGAAATTGCGTCGCTATGAAATACGAGTACTATGTGTTCTAAGACATTTCCTTCTAAATCGAGTGACGTTTCTATGGAAACGACAGGATTTTCTTTTGGGATACGACAATATCATTTCCGATCCACTAATCCTTCTTTACTGCATCCCTCACTCCCACACATTGACGAATTCACACGGAAATTGCGTCGCTATGAAATACGAGTACTATGTGTTCTAAGACGTTTCCTTCTAAATCGAGTAACGTTTCTATGGAAACGACAGGATTTTCTTTTGGGATACGACAATCTCATTTCCGATCCACTAATCCTTCTTTACTGCATCCCTCACACCCCCCCATTGACGAATTCACACGGAATTTGCGTCCCTATGAAATACGAGCACTATGTGTTCTAAGCCATTTCCTTCTAAATCGAGTAACGTTTCTATGGAAACGACAGGATTTTCTTTTGGGATACGACAATCACTTTTCCGATCCACTAATCCTTCTTTACTGCATCCCTCACTCCCAAACATTGACGAATTCACCCGGAAATTCCGTTGCTATGAAATACGAGTACTATGTGTTCTAAGACATTTCCTTTTAAATCGAGTAACGTTTCTATGGAAACGACAGGATTTTCTTTTGGGATACGACAATCTCATTTCCGATCCACTAATCCTTCTTTACTGCATCCCTCACTCCCACACATTGACGAATTCACACGGAAATTCCGTCGCTATGAAATACGAGTACTATGTGTTCTAAGACGTTTCCTTCTAAATCGAGTAACGTTTCTATGGAAACGACAGGATTTTCTTTTGGGATACGACAATCTCATTTCCGATCCACTAATCCTTCCTTACTGCATCCCTCACTCCCACACATTGACGAATTCACACGGAAATTGCGTCGCTATGAAATACGAGTACTATGTGTTCTAAGACATTTCCTTCTATATCGAGTAACGTTTCTATGGAAACGACAGGATTTTCTTTTGGGATACGACAATCACATTTCCGATCCACTAATCCTTCCTTACTGCATCCCTCACTCCCAAACATTGACGAATTCACACGGAAATTCCGTTGCTATGAAATACGAGTACTATGTGTTCTAAGACATTTCCATCTAAATCGAGTAACGTTTCTATGGAAACGACAGGATTTTCTTTTGGAATACGACAATCTCATTTCCGATCCACTAATCCTTCTTTACTGCATCCCTCACTCCCACACATTGACGAATTCACACGGATATTGCGTCGCTATGATATACGAGTACTATGTGTTCTAAGACATTTCCTTCTAAATCGAGTAACGTTTCTATGGAAACGACAGGATTTTCTTTTGGGATATGACAATCACATTTCCGATCCACTAATCCTTCTTTACTGCATCCCTCACTTCCAAACATTGACGAATTCACACGGAAATTGCGTCGCTATGAAATACGAATACTATGTGTTCTAAGACATTTCCTTCTAAATCGAGTAACGTTTCTATGGAAACGACAGGATTTTCTTTTGGGATACGACAATCACATTTTCTGATCCACTAATCCTTCTTTACTGCTTCCCTCACTCCCACACATTGACGAATTCACACGGAAATTGCGTCGCTATGAAATACGAGTACTATGTGTTCTAAGACATTTCCTTCTAAATCGAGTAACGTTTCTATGGAAACGACAGGATTTTCATTTGGGATACGACAATCACATTTCCGATCCACTAATCCTTCTTTATTGCATCCCTCACTCCCAAACATTGACGAATTCACACGGAAATTGCGTCGCTATGAAATACGAGTACTATGTGTTCTAAGACATTTCCTTTTAGATCGAGTAACGTTTCTATGGAAACGACAGGATTTTCTTTTGGGATACGACAATCACATTTTCTGATCCACTAATCCTTCTTTACTGCATCCCTCACTCCCACACATTAAAGATTTCACACGGAAATTGCGTCGCTATGAAATACGAGTACTATGTGTTCTAAGACATTTCCTTCTAAATCGAGTAACGTTTCTATGGAAACGACAGGATTTTCTTTTGGGATACGACAATCTCATTTCCGATCCACTAATCCTCCTTTACTGCATCCCTCACTCCCACACATTGACGAATTCACACGGAAATTGCGTCGCTATGAAAAACGAGTACTATGTGGTCTAAGACATTTCCTTCTAAATCGAGTAACGTTTCTATGGAAATGACAGGATTTTCTTTTGGGATACGACAATCACATTTCCGATCCACTAATCCTTCTTTACTGCATCCCTCACTCCCAAACATTGACGAATTCACACGGAAATTGCGTCGCTATGAAATACGAGTACTATGTGTTCTAAGACATTTCCTTCTAAATCGAGTAACGTTTCTATGGAAACGACAGGATTTTCTTTTGGGATACGACAATCACATTTTCTGATCCACTAATCCTTCTTTCCTGCTTCCCTCACTCCCACACATTGACGAATTCACTGGAAATTGCGTCGCTATGAAATACGAGTACTATGTGTTCTAAGACATTTCCTTCTAAATCGAGTAACGTTTCTATGGAAACGACAGGATTTTCTTTTGGGATACGACAATCTCATTTCCGATCCATTAATCCTTCTTTACTGCATCCCTCACTCCCACACATTGACTAATTCACACGGAAATTGCGTCGCTATGAAATACGAGTACTATGTGTTCTAAGACATTTCCTTCTAAATCGAGTGACGTTTCTATGGAAACGAGAGGATTTTCTTTTGGGATACGACAATCACATTTTCTGATCCACTAATCCTTCTTTACTGCTTCCCTCACTCCCACACATTGACGAATTCACACGGAAATTGCGTCGCTATGAAATACGAGTACTATGTGTTCTAAGACATTTCCTTCTAATTCGAGTGACGTTTCTATGGAAACGACAGGATTTTCTTTTGGGATACGACAATCACATTTCCGATTAACTAATCCTTCTTTACTGCATCCCTCACTCCCACACATTGACGAATTCACACAGGAAATGCGTCGCTATGAAATACGAGTACTATGTGTTCTAAGACATTTCCTTCTAAATCGAGTAACGTTTCTATGGAAACGACAGGACTTTCTTTTGGGATACGACAATCTCATTTCCGATTCACAAATCCTTCTTTACTGCATCCCTCACTCCCACACACTGACGAATTCACACGGAAATTCCGTCGCTATGAAATACGAGTACTATGTGTTCTAAGACATTTCCTTCTAAATCGAGCAACGTTTCTATGGAAACGACAGGATTTTCTTTTGGGGTACGACAATCTCATTTCCGATCCACTAGTCTTTCTTTACTGCATCCCTCAATCCCAAACATTGACGAATTCACACGGAAATTGCGTCGCTATGAAATACGAGTACTATGTGTTCTAAGACATTTCCTTCTAAATCGAGTGACGTTTCTATGGAAACGACAGGATTTTCTTTTGGGATACGACAATATCATTTCCGATCCACTAATCCTTCTTTACTGCATCCCTCACTCCCACACATTGACGAATTCACACGGAAATTGCGTCGCTATGAAATACGAGTACTATGTGTTCTAAGACGTTTCCTTCTAAATCGAGTAACGTTTCTATGGAAACGACAGGATTTTCTTTTGGGATACGACAATCTCATTTCCGATCCACTAATCCTTCTTTACTGCATCCCTCACACCCCCCCATTGACGAATTCACACGGAATTTGCGTCCCTATGAAATACGAGCACTATGTGTTCTAAGCCATTTCCTTCTAAATCGAGTAACGTTTCTATGGAAACGACAGGATTTTCTTTTGGGATACGACAATCACTTTTCCGATCCACTAATCCTTCTTTACTGCATCCCTCACTCCCAAACATTGACGAATTCACCCGGAAATTCCGTTGCTATGAAATACGAGTACTATGTGTTCTAAGACATTTCCTTTTAAATCGAGTAACGTTTCTATGGAAACGACAGGATTTTCTTTTGGGATACGACAATCTCATTTCCGATCCACTAATCCTTCTTTACTGCATCCCTCACTCCCACACATTGACGAATTCACACGGAAATTCCGTCGCTATGAAATACGAGTACTATGTGTTCTAAGACGTTTCCTTCTAAATCGAGTAACGTTTCTATGGAAACGACAGGATTTTCTTTTGGGATACGACAATCTCATTTCCGATCCACTAATCCTTCCTTACTGCATCCCTCACTCCCACACATTGACGAATTCACACGGAAATTGCGTCGCTATGAAATACGAGTACTATGTGTTCTAAGACATTTCCTTCTATATCGAGTAACGTTTCTATGGAAACGACAGGATTTTCTTTTGGGATACGACAATCACATTTCCGATCCACTAATCCTTCCTTACTGCATCCCTCACTCCCAAACATTGACGAATTCACACGGAAATTCCGTTGCTATGAAATACGAGTACTATGTGTTCTAAGACATTTCCATCTAAATCGAGTAACGTTTCTATGGAAACGACAGGATTTTCTTTTGGAATACGACAATCTCATTTCCGATCCACTAATCCTTCTTTACTGCATCCCTCACTCCCACACATTGACGAATTCACACGGATATTGCGTCGCTATGATATACGAGTACTATGTGTTCTAAGACATTTCCTTCTAAATCGAGTAACGTTTCTATGGAAACGACAGGATTTTCTTTTGGGATATGACAATCACATTTCCGATCCACTAATCCTTCTTTACTGCATCCCTCACTTCCAAACATTGACGAATTCACACGGAAATTGCGTCGCTATGAAATACGAATACTATGTGTTCTAAGACATTTCCTTCTAAATCGAGTAACGTTTCTATGGAAACGACAGGATTTTCTTTTGGGATACGACAATCACATTTTCTGATCCACTAATCCTTCTTTACTGCTTCCCTCACTCCCACACATTGACGAATTCACACGGAAATTGCGTCGCTATGAAATACGAGTACTATGTGTTCTAAGACATTTCCTTCTAAATCGAGTAACGTTTCTATGGAAACGACAGGATTTTCTTTTGGGATACGACAATCTCATTTCCGATCCACTATTCCTTCTTTACTGCATCCCTCACTCCCACACATTGACGAATTCACACGGAAATTGCGTCGCTGTGAAATACGAGTGCTACGTGTTCTAAGACATTTCCTTCTAAATCGAGTGACGTTTCTATGGAAACGGCAGGATTTTCTTTTGGGATACGACAGTCACATTTCCGATCCACTAATCCTTCTTTACTGCATCCCTCACTCCCACACATTGACGATTTCACACGGAAATTGCGTCGCTATGAAATACGAGTACTATGTGTTCAAAGACATTTCCTTCTAAATCGAGTAACATTTCTATGGAAACGACAGGATTTTCTTTTGGGATACGACAATCTCATTTCCGATCCACTAATCCTTCTTTACTGCATCCCTCACTCCCACACATTGACGAATTCACACGGAAATTCCGTCGCTGTGAAATACGAGTACTATGTGTTCTAAGACATTTCCTTCTAAATCGAGTAACGTTTCTATGGAAACGACAGGATTTTCTATTGGGATACGACAATCTCATTTCCGATCCCCTAATCCTTCTTTACTGCATCCTTCACTCCCACATATTGACGAATTCACACGGAAATTGCGTCCCTATGAAATACGAGTACTATGTGTTCTAAGACATTTCCTTCTAAATCGAGTAACGTTTCTATGGAAACGACAGGATTTTCTTTTGGGATACGACAATCTCATTTCCGATCCACTAATCCCACTTTACTGCATCCCTCACGCCCACACATTGACGAACTCACACGGAAATTGCGTCGCTATGAAATATGAGTACTATGTGTTCTAAGACATTTCCTTCTAAATCGAGTAACGTTTCTATGGAAACGAAAGGATTTTCTTTTGGGATACAACAATCACATTTCCGATCCACTAATCCCTCTTTACTGCATCCCTCACTCCCAAACATTGACGAATTCACACGGAAATTCCGTCGCTATGAAATGCAAGTACTATGTGTTCTAAGACATTTCGTTCTAAATCGAGTAACGTTTCTATGGAAACGACAGGATTTTCTTTTGGGATACGACAATCACATTTCCGATCCACTAATCCTTCTTTACTGGATCCCTCACTAACACACATTGACGAATTCACACGGAAATTGCGTCGCTATGAAATACGAGTACTATGTGTTCTAAGACATTTCCTTCTAAATCGAGTAACGTTTCTATGGAAACGACAGGATTTTCCTTTGGGATACGACAATCTCATTCCGATCCACTAATCCTTCTTTAATGCATCCCTCACTCCCACACATTGACGAATTCACACGGAAATTGCGTCCCTATGAAATACGAGTACTATGTGTTCTAAGACATTTCCTTCTAAATCGAGTAACGTTTCTATGGAAACTACAGGATTTTCTTTTGGGATACGACAATCACATTTCCAATCCACTAATCCTTCTTTACTGCATCCCTCACTCCCAAACATTGACGAATTCACACGGAAATTGCGTCGCTATGAAATACGAGTACTATGTGTTCTAAGACATTTCCTTCTAAATCGAGTTACGTTTCTATGGAACCGACAGGATTTTCCTTTGGGATACGACAATCTCATTTCCGATCCACTAATCTTTCTTTACTGCATCCCTCACTCCCACACATTGACGAATTCACACGGAAATTCCGTCGCTGTGAAATACGAGTACTATGTGTTCTAAGACATTTCCTTCTAAATCGAGTAACGTTTCTATGGAAACGACAGGATTTTCTTTTGGGATACGACAATCACATTTCCGATCCACTAATCGTTCTTTACTGCATCCCTCACTCCCAAACATTGACGAATTCACACGGAAATTGCGTCGCTATGAATAAACGAGTACTATGTGTTCTAAGACATTTCGTTCTAAATCGAGTAACGTTTCTATGGAAACGAAAGGATTTTCTTTTGGGATACGACAATGTCATTTCCGATCCACTAATCCCTCTTTACTGCATCCCTCACTCCCAAACATTGACGAATTCACACGGAAATTCCGTCGCTATGAAATGCAAGTACTATGTGTTCTAAGACATTTCGTTCTAAATCGAGTAACGTTTCTATGGAAACGACAGGATTTTCTTTTGGGATACGACAATCACATTTCCGATCCACTAATCCTTCTTTACTGCATCCCTCACTAACACACATTGACGAATTCACACGGAAATTGCGTCGCTATGAAATACGAGTACTATGTGTTCTAAGACATTTCCTTCTAAATCGAGTAACGTTTCTATGGAAACGACAGGATTTTCCTTTGGGATACGACAATCTCATTCCGATCCACTAATCCTTCTTTAATGCATCCCTCACTCCCACACATTGACGAATTCACACGGAAATTGCGTCCCTATGAAATACGAGTACTATGTGTTCTAAGACATTTCCTTCTAAATCGAGTAACGTTTCTATGGAAACTACAGGATTTTCTTTTGGGATACGACAATCACATTTCCGATCCACTAATCCTTCTTTACTGCATCCCTCACTCCCAAACATTGACGAATTCACACGGAAATTGCGTCGCTATGAAATACGAGTACTATGTGTTCTAAGACATTTCCTTCTAAATCGAGTAACGTTTCTATGGAAACGACAGGATTTTCTTTTGGGATACGGCAATCAAATTTCCGATCCACTAATCATTCTTTACTGCATCCCTCACTCCCAAACATTGACGAATTCACACGGAAATTCCGTCGCTATGAAATACGAGTACTATGTGTTCTAAGACATTTCCTTCTAAATCGAGTAACGTTTCTATGGAAACGACAGGATTTTCTTTTGGGATACGACAATCTCATTTCCGATCCACTAATCCTTCTTTACTGCATCCCTCACTCCCACACATTGACGAATTCACACGGAAATTGCGTCGCTATGAAATACGAGAACTATGTGTTCTAAGACATTTCCTTCTAAATCGAGTAACGTTTCTATGGAAACGACAGGATTTTCTTTTGGGATACGACAATCTCTTTTCCAATCCACTAATCCTTCTTTACTGCATACCTCACTCCCACACATTGACGAATTCACACGGAAATTGCGTCGCTATGAAATACGAGTACTATGTGTTCTAAGACATTTCCTTCTAAATCGAGTAACGTTTCTATGGTAACGACAGGATTTTTTTTTGGGATACGACAATCACATTTCCGATCCACTAATCCTTCTTTACTGCATCCCTCACTCCCACACATTGACGAATTCACACGGAAATTCCGTCGCTATGAAATACGAGTACTACGTGTTCTAAGACATTTCCTTCTAAATCGAGTTACGTTTCTATGGAAACGACAGGATTCTCTTTTGGGATACGACAATCTCATTTCCGATCCACTAATCCTTCTTTACTGCATCCCTCACGCCCACACATTGACGAACTCACACGGAAATTGCGTCGCAATGAAATAGGAGTACTATGTGTTCTAAGACATTTCCTTCTAAATCGAGTAACGTTTCTATGGAAACGACAGGATTTTCTTTTGGGATACGACAATCACATTTCCGATCCACTAAACCTTCTTTACTGCATCCCTCACTCCCAAACATTGACGAATTCACACGGAAATTCCGTCGCTATGAAATACGAGTACAATGTGTTCTAAGACATTTCCTTCTAAATCCAGTAACGTTTCTATGGAAACGACAGGATTTTCTTTTGGGATACGACAATCACATTTCCGATCCACTAATCCTTCTTTACTGCATCCCTCACTAACACACATTGACGAATTCACACGGACATTGCGTCGCTATGAATTACGAGTACTATGTGTTCTAAGACATTTCCTTCTAAATCGTGTAACGTTTCTATGGAAACGACAGGATTTTCCTTTGGGATACGACAATCTCATTTCCGATCCACTAATCCTTCTTTACTGCATCCCTCACTCCCACACATTGACGAATTCACACGGAAATTGCGTCCCTATGAAATACGAGTACTATGTGTTCTAAGACATTTCCTTCTAAATCGAGTAACGTTTCTATGGAAACGACAGGATTTTCATTTGGGATACGACAATCACATTTCCGATCCACTAATCCATCTTTATTGCATCCCTCACTCCCAAACATTGACGAATTCACACGGAAATTGCGTCGCTATGAAATACGAGTACTATGTGTTCTAAGACATTTCCTTTTAAATCGAGTAACGTTTCTATGGAAACGACAGGATTTTCTTTTGGGATACGACAATCACATTTTCTGATCCACTAATCCTTCTTTACTGCATCCCTCACTCCCACACATTAAAGATTTCACACGGAAATTGCGTCGCTATGAAATACGAGTACTATGTGTTCTAAGACATTTCCTTCTAAATCGAGTAACGTTTCTATGGAAACGACAGGATTTTCTTTTGGGATACGACAATCTCATTTCCGATCCACTAATCCTCCTTTACTGCATCCCTCACTCCCACACATTGACGAATTCACACGGAAATTGCGTCGCTATGAAAAACGAGTACTATGTGGTCTAAGACATTTCCTTCTAAATCGAGTAACGTTTCTATGGAAATGACAGGATTTTCTTTTGGGATACGACAATCACATTTCCGATCCACTAATCCTTCTTTACTGCATCCCTCACTCCCAAACATTGACGAATTCACACGGAAATTGCGTCGCTATGAAATACGAGTACTATGTGTTCTAAGACATTTCCTTCTAAATCGAGTAACGTTTCTATGGAAACGACAGGATTTTCTTTTGGGATACGACAATCACATTTTCTGATCCACTAATCCTTCTTTACTGCTTCCCTCACTCCCACACATTGACGAATTCACACGGAAATTGCGTCGCTATGAAATACGAGTACTATGTGTTCTAAGACATTTCCTTCTAAATCGAGTGACGTTTCTATGGAAACGACAGGATTTTCTTTTGGGATACGACAATCACATTTTCTGATCCACTAATCCTTCTTTACTGCTTCCCTCACTCCCACACATTGACGAATTCACACGGAAATTGCGTCGCTATGAAATACGAGTACTATGTGTTCTAAGACATTTCCTTCTAAATCGAGTAACGTTTCTATGGAAACGACAGGATTTTCTTTTGGGATACGGCAATCAAATTTCCGATCCACTAATCATTCTTTACTGCATCCCTCACTCCCAAACATTGACGAATTCACACGGAAATTCCGTCGCTATGAAATACGAGTACTATGTGTTCTAAGACATTTCCTTCTAAATCGAGTAACGTTTCTATGGAAACGACAGGATTTTCTTTTGGGATACGACAATCTCATTTCCGATCCACTAATCCTTCTTTACTGCATCCCTCACTCCCACACATTGACGAATTCACACGGAAATTGCGTCGCTATGAAATACGAGAACTATGTGTTCTAAGACATTTCCTTCTAAATCGAGTAACGTTTCTATGGAAACGACAGGATTTTCTTTTGGGATACGACAATCTCTTTTCCAATCCACTAATCCTTCTTTACTGCATACCTCACTCCCACACATTGACGAATTCACACGGAAATTGCGTCGCTATGAAATACGAGTACTATGTGTTCTAAGACATTTCCTTCTAAATCGAGTAACGTTTCTATGGTAACGACAGGATTTTTTTTTGGGATACGACAATCACATTTCCGATCCACTAATCCTTCTTTACTGCATCCCTCATTCCACACATTGACGAATTCACACGGAAATTCCGTCGCTATGAAATACGAGTACTACGTGTTCTAAGACATTTCCTTCTAAATCGAGTTACGTTTCTATGGAAACGACAGGATTCTCTTTTGGGATACGACAATCTCATTTCCGATCCACTAATCCTTCTTTACTGCATCCCTCACGCCCACACATTGACGAACTCACACGGAAATTGCGTCGCAATGAAATAGGAGTACTATGTGTTCTAAGACATTTCCTTCTAAATCGAGTAACGTTTCTATGGAAACGACAGGATTTTCTTTTGGGATACGACAATCACATTTCCGATCCACTAAACCTTCTTTACTGCATCCCTCACTCCCAAACATTGACGAATTCACACGGAAATTCCGTCGCTATGAAATACGAGTACAATGTGTTCTAAGACATTTCCTTCTAAATCCAGTAACGTTTCTATGGAAACGACAGGATTTTCTTTTGGGATACGACAATCACATTTCCGATCCACTAATCCTTCTTTACTGCATCCCTCACTAACACACATTGACGAATTCACACGGACATTGCGTCGCTATGAATTACGAGTACTATGTGTTCTAAGACATTTCCTTCTAAATCGAGTAACGTTTCTATGGAAACGACAGGATTTTCCTTTGGGATACGACAATCTCATTTCCGATCCACTAATCCTTCTTTACTGCATCCCTCACTCCCACACATTGACGAATTCACACGGAAATTGCGTCCCTATGAAATACGAGTACTATGTGTTCTAAGACATTTCCTTCTAAATCGAGTAACGTTTCTATGGAAACGACAGGATTTTCATTTGGGATACGACAATCACATTTCCGATCCACTAATCCTTCTTTATTGCATCCCTCACTCCCAAACATTGACGAATTCACACGGAAATTGCGTCGCTATGAAATACGAGTACTATGTGTTCTAAGACATTTCCTTTTAAATCGAGTAACGTTTCTATGGAAACGACAGGATTTTCTTTTGGGATACGACAATCACATTTTCTCATCCACTAATCCTTCTTTACTGCATCCCTCACTCCCACACATTAAAGATTTCACACGGAAATTGCGTCGCTATGAAATACGAGTACTATGTGTTCTAAGACATTTCCTTCTAAATCGAGTAACGTTTCTATGGAAACGACAGGATTTTCTTTTGGGATACGACAATCTCATTTCCGATCCACTAATCCTCCTTTACTGCATCCCTCACTCCCACACATTGACGAATTCACACGGAAATTGCGTCGCTATGAAAAACGAGTACTATGTGGTCTAAGACATTTCCTTCTAAATCGAGTAACGTTTCTATGGAAATGACAGGATTTTCTTTTGGGATACGACAATCACATTTCCGATTAACTAATCCTTCTTTACTGCATCCCTCACTCCCACACATTGACGAATTCACACAGGAAATGCGTCGCTATGAAATACGAGTACTATGTGTTCTAAGACATTTCCTTCTAAATCGAGTAACGTTTCTATGGAAACGACAGGACTTTCTTTTGGGATACGACAATCTCATTTCCGATTCACAAATCCTTCTTTACTGCATCCCTCACTCCCACACACTGACGAATTCACACGGAAATTCCGTCGCTATGAAATACGAGTACTATGTGTTCTAAGACATTTCCTTCTAAATCGAGCAACGTTTCTATGGAAACGACAGGATTTTCTTTTGGGGTACGACAATCTCATTTCCGATCCACTAGTCCTTCTTTACTGCATCCCTCAATCCCAAACATTGACGAATTCACACGGAAATTGCGTCGCTATGAAATACGAGTACTATGTGTTCTAAGACATTTCCTTCTAAATCGAGTGACGTTTCTATGGAAACGACAGGATTTTCTTTTGGGATACGACAATATCATTTCCGATCCACTAATCCTTCTTTACTGCATCCCTCACTCCCACACATTGACGAATTCACACGGAATTTGCGTCCCTATGAAATACGAGCACTATGTGTTCTAAGACATTTCCTTCTAAATCGAGTAACGTTTCTATGGAAACGACAGGATTTTCTTTTGGGATACGACAATCACTTTTCCGATCCACTAATCCTTCTTTACTGCATCCCTCACTCCCAAACAATGACGAATTCACCCGGAAATTCCGTTGCTATGAAATACGAGTACTATGTGTTCTAAGACATTTCCTTTTAAATCGAGTAACGTTTCTATGGAAACGACAGGATTTTCTTTTGGGATACGACAATCTCATTTCCGATCCACTAATCCTTCTTTACTGCATCCCTCACTCCCACACATTGACGAATTCACACGGAAATTCCGTCGCTATGAAATACGAGTACTATGTGTTCTAAGACGTTTCCTTCTAAATCGAGTAACGTTTCTATGGAAACGACAGGATTTTCTTTTGGGATACGACAATCTCATTTCCGATCCACTAATCCTTCCTTACTGCATCCCTCACTCCCACACATTGACGAATTCACACAGAAATTGCGTCGCTATGAAATACGAGTACTATGTGTTCTAAGACATTTCCTTCTATATCGAGTAACGTTTCTATGGAAACGACAGGATTTTCTTTTGGGATACGACAATCACATTTCCGATCCACTAATCCTTCCTTACTGCATCCCTCACTCCCAAACATTGACGAATTCACACGGAAATTCCGTTGCTATGAAATACGAGTACTATGTGTTCTAAGACATTTCCATCTAAATCGAGTAACGTTTCTATGGAAACGACAGGATTTTCTTTTGGAATACGACAATCTCATTTCCGATCCACTAATCCTTCTTTACTGCATCCCTCACTCCCACACATTGACGAATTCACACGGAAATTGCGTCGCTATGAAATACGAGTACTATGTGTTCTAAGACATTTCCTTCTAAATCGAGTAACGTTTCTATGGAAACGACAGGATTTTCTTTTGGGATAAGACAATCTCATTTCCGAACCACTAATCCTTCTTTACTGCATCCCTCACACCCGCCCATTGACGAATTCACACGGAAATTGCGTCGCTATGAAATGCGAGTACTATGGGTTCTATGACTTCTCCTTCTAAATCGAGTAACGTTTCTATGGAAACGACAGGATTTTCTTTTGGGATACGACAATCTCATTTCCGATCCACTAATCCTCCTTTACTGCATCCCTCACTCCCAAACATTGACGAATTCACCCGGAAATTCCGTCGCTATGAAATACGAGTACTATGTGTTCTAAGACATTTTCATTTAAATCGAGTAACGTTTCTATGGAAACGACACGATTTTCTTTTGGGATACGACAATCACATTTCCGATCCACTAATCCTTCTTTACTGCAGCCCTCACTCCCACACATTGACGAATTCACACGGAAATTGCGTCCCTATGAAATACGAGTACTATGTGTTCTAAGACATTTCCTTCTAAATCGAGTAACGTTTCTATGGAAACGACAGGATTTTCTTTTGGGATACGACAATCACATTTCCGATCCGCTAATCCTTCTTTACTGCATCCCTCACTCCCAAACATTGACGAATTCACACGGAAATTGCGTCGCTATGAAATACGAGTACTATGTGTTCTAAGACATTTCCTTCTAAATCGAGTAACGTTTCTATGGAAACGACAGGATTTTCTTTTGGGATACGACAATCACATTTTCTGATCCACTAATCCTTCTTTACTGCATCCCTCACTCCCACACATTGACGAATTCACACGGAAATTGCGTCGCTATGAAATACGAGTACTATGTGTTCTAAGACATTTCCTTCTAAATCGAGTAACGTTTCTATGGAAACGACAGGATTTTCTTTTGGGATACGACAATCTCATTTCCGATCCACTAATCCTTCTTTACTGCATCCCTCACTCCCACACATTGACGAATTCACACGGAAATTGCGTCGCTATGAAAAACGAGTACTATGTGTTCTAAGACATTTCCTTTTAAATCGAGTAACGTTTCTATGGAAACGACAGGATTTTCTTTTGGGATACGACAATCTCATTTCCGATCCACTAATCCTTCTTAACTGCATCCCTCACTCCCACACATTGGCGAATTCACACGGAAATTGCGTCGCTATGAAATACGAGTACTATGTGTTCTAAGACGTTTTCTTCTAAATCGAGTAACGTTTCTATGGAAACGACAGGATTTTCTTTTGGGATACGACAATCACATTTTCTGATCCACTAATCCTTCTTTACTGCATCCCTCACTCCCACACATTAAAGATTTCACACGGAAATTGCGTCGCTATGAAATACGAGTACTATGTGTTCTAAGACATTTCCTTCTAAATCGAGTAACGTTTCTATGGAAACGACAGGATTTTCTTTTGGGATACGACAATCTCATTTCCGATCCACTAATCCTCCTTTACTGCATCCCTCACTCCCACACATTGACGAATTCACACGGAAATTGCGTCGCTATGAAAAACGAGTACTATGTGGTCTAAGACATTTCCTTCTAAATCGAGTAACGTTTCTATGGAAATGACAGGATTTTCTTTGGGGATACGACAATCACATTTCCGATCCACTAATCCTTCTTTACTGCATCCCTCACTCCCAAACATTGACGAATTCACACGGAAATTGCGTCGCTATGAAATACGAGTACTATGTGTTCTAAGACATTTCCTTCTAAATCGAGTAACGTTTCTATGGAAACGACAGGATTTTCTTTTGGGATACGACAATCACATTTTCTGATCCACTAATCCTTCTTTACTGCTTCCCTCACTCCCACACATTGACGAATTCACACGGAAATTGCGTCGCTATGAAATACGAGTACTATGTGTTCTAAGACATTTCCTTCTAAATCGAGTGACGTTTCTATGGAAACGACAGGATTTTCTTTTGGGATACGACAATCACATTTTCTGATCCACTAATCCTTCTTTACTGCTTCCCTCACTCCCACACATTGACGAATTCACACGGAAATTGCGTCGCTATGAAATACGAGTACCATGTGTTCTAAGACATTTCCTTCTAAATCGAGTGACGTTTCTATGGAAACGACAGGATTTTCTTTTGGGATACGACAATCACATTTCCGATTAACTAATCCTTCTTTACTGCATCCCTCACTCCCACACATTGACGAATTCACACAGGAAATGCGTCGCTATGAAATACGAGTACTATGTGTTCTAAGACATTTCCTTCTAAATCGAGTAACGTTTCTATGGAAACGACAGGACTTTCTTTTGGGATACGACAATCTCATTTCCGATTCACAAATCCTTCTTTACTGCATCCCTCACTCCCACACACTGACGAATTCACACGGAAATTCCGTCGCTATGAAATACGAGTACTATGTGTTCTAAGACATTTCCTTCTAAATCGAGCAACGTTTCTATGGAAACGACAGGATTTTCTTTTGGGGTACGACAATCTCATTTCCGATCCACTAGTCCTTCTTTACTGCATCCCTCAATCCCAAACATTGACGAATTCACACGGAAATTGCGTCGCTATGAAATACGAGTACTATGTGTTTTAAGACATTTCCTTCTAAATCGAGTGACGTTTCTATGGAAACGACAGGATTTTCTTTTGGGATACGACAATATCATTTCCGATCCACTAATCCTTCTTTACTGCATCCCTCACTCCCACACATTGACGAATTCACACGGAATTTGCGTCCCTATGAAATACGAGCACTATGTGTTCTAAGACATTTCCTTCTAAATCGAGTAACGTTTCTATGGAAACGACAGGATTTTCTTTTGGGATACGACAATCACTTTTCCGATCCACTAATCCTTCTTTACTGCATCCCTCACTCCCAAACATTGACGAATTCACCCGGAAATTCCGTTGCTATGAAATACGAGTACTATGTGTTCTAAGACATTTCCTTTTAAATCGAGTAACGTTTCTATGGAAACGACAGGATTTTCTTTTGGGATACGACAATCTCATTTCCGATCCACTAATCCTTCTTTACTGCATCCCTCACTCCCACACATTGACGAATTCACACGGAAATTCCGTCGCTATGAAATACGAGTACTATGTGTTCTAAGACGTTTCCTTCTAAATCGAGTAACGTTTCTATGGAAACGACAGGATTTTCTTTTGGGATACGACAATCTCATTTCCGATCCACTAATCCTTCCTTACTGCATCCCTCACTCCCACACATTGACGAATTCACACGGAAATTGCGTCGCTATGAAATACGAGTACTATGTGTTCTAAGACATTTCCTTCTATATCGAGTAACGTTTCTATGGAAACGACAGGATTTTCTTTTGGGATACGACAATCACATTTCCGATCCACTAATCCTTCCTTACTGCATCCCTCACTCCCAAACATTGACGAATTCACACGGAAATTCCGTTGCTATGAAATACGAGTACTATGTGTTCTAAGACATTTCCATCTAAATCGAGTAACGTTTCTATGGAAACGACAGGATTTTCTTTTGGAATACGACAATCTCATTTCCGATCCACTAATCCTTCTTTACTGCATCCCTCACTCCCACACATTGGCGAATTCACACGGAAATTGCGTCGCTATGAAATACGAGTACTATGTGTTCTAAGACGTTTTCTTCTAAATCGAGTAACGTTTCTATGGAAACGACTGGATTTTCTTTTGGGATACGACAATCTCATTTCCGATGCACTAATCCTTCTTTACTGCATCCCTCACTCCCACGCATTGACGAATTCACACGGAAATTGCGTCGGTATGAAATGCGAGTACTATGGGTTCTATGACTTCTCCTTCTAAATCGAGTAACGTTTCTATGGAAACGACAGGATTTTCTTTTGGGAAACGACAATCACTGTTCCGATCCACTAATCCTTCTTTACTGCATCCCTCACTCCCAAACATTGACGAATTAACCCGGAAATTCCGTCGCTATGAAATACGAGTACTATGTGTTCTAAGACATTTCCTTTTAAGTCGAGTAACGTTTCTATGGAAACGACAGGATTTTCTTTTGGGATACGACAATCTCATTTCCGATCCACTAATCCTTCTTTACTGCATCCCTCACTCCCACACATTGACGAATTCACACGGAAATTGCGTCGCTATGAAATACGAGTACTATGTGTTCTAAGACGTTTCCTTCTAAATCGAGTAACGTTCCTATGGAAACGACAGGATTTTCTTTTGGGATACGACAATCTCATTTTTGATCCACTAATCCTTCTTTACTGCATCCCTCACTCCCACACATTGACGAATTCACACGGAAATTGCGTCGCTATGAAATACGAGTACTATGTGTTCTAAGACATTTCCTTCTAAAACGAGTCACGTTTCTATGGAAACGACAGGATTTTCTTTTGGGATACGACAATCACATTTCCGATCCACTAATCCTTCTTTACTGCATCCTTCACACCCCCCCCCCCCCCCCCCAATTGACGAATTCACACGGAAATTGCGTCAGTATGAAATGCGAGTACTATGGGTTCTATGACTTCTCCTTCTAAATCGAGTAACGTTTCTATGTAAACGACAGGATTTTCTTTTGGGAAACGACAATCACTTTTCCGATCCACTAATCCTTCTTTACTGCATCCCTCACTCCCAAACATTGACGAATTAACCCGGAAATTCCGTCGCTACGAAATACGAGTACTATGTGTTCTAAGACATTTCCTTTTAAATCGAGTAACGTTTCTATGGAAACGACAGGATTTTCTTTTGGGATACGACAATATCATTTCCGATCCACTAATCCTTCTTTACTGCATCCCTCACTCCCACACATTGACGAATTCACACGGAAATTGCGTCGCTATGAAATACGAGTACTATGTGTTCTAAGAAGTTTCCTTCTAAATCGAGTAACGTTTCTATGGAAACGACAGGATTTTCTTTTGGGATACGACAATCTCATTTCCGATCCACTAATCCTTCTTTACTGCATCCCTCACTCCCACACATTGACGAATTCACACGGAAATTGCGTCGCTATGAAATACGAGTACTATGTGTTCTAAGACATTTCCTTCTATATCGAGTAACGTTTCTATGGAAACGACACGATTTTCTTTTGGGATACGACAATCACATTTCCGATCCACTAATCCTTCTATACTGCATCCCTCACTCCCACACATTGACCAATTTACACGGAAATTGCGTCCCTATGAAATACGAGTACTATGTGTTCTAAGACATTTCCTTCTAAATCGAGTAACGTTTCTATGGAAACGACAGGATTTCTTTTGGGATACGACAATCACATTTCCGATCCACTAATCCTTCTTTACTGCATCCCTCACTCCCAAACATTGACGAATTCACACGGAAATTGCGTCGCTATGAAATACGAGTACTATGTGTTCTAAGACATTTCCTTCTAAATCGAGTAACGTTTCTATGGAAACGACAGGATTTTCTTTTGGGATACGACAATCACATTTTCTGATCCACTAATCCTTCTTTACTGCATCCCTCACTCCCACACATTGACGAATTCACACGGAAATTGCGTCGCTATGAAATACGAGTACTGTGTGTTCTAAGACATTTCCTTCTAAATCGAGTAACGTTTCTATTGAAACGACAGGATTTTCTTTTGGGATACGACAATCTCATTTCCGATCAACTAATCCTTCTTTACTGCATCCCTCACACCCACACATTGACGAATTCACACGGAAATTGCGTCGCTATGAAAAACGAGTTCTATGTGTTCTAAGACATTTCCTTCTAAATCAAGTAACGTTTCTATGGAAACGACAGGATTTTCTTTTGGGATACGACAATCACATTTCCGATCCACTAATCCTTCTTTACTGCATCCCTCACTCCCACACATTGACGAATTCACACGGAAATTGCGTCGCTATGAAATACGAGTACTATGTGTTCTAAGACATTTCCTTCTAAATCGAGTAACGTTTCTATGGAAACGACAGGATTTTCTTTTGGGATACGACAATCTCATTTCCGATCCACTAATCCTTCTTTACTGCATCCCTCACTCCCACCCATTGACGAATTCACACGGAAATTCCGTCGCTGTGAAATACGAGTACTATGTGTTCTAAGACATTTCCTTCTAAATCGAGTAACGTTTCTATGGAAACGACAGGATTTTCTTTTGGGATACGACAATCACATTTCCGATCCACTAATCCTTCTTTACTGCATCCCTCACTCCCACACATTGACGAATTCACACGGAATTTGCGTCCCTATGAAATACGAGCACTATGTGTTCTAAGACATTTCCTTCTAAATCGAGTAACGTTTCTATGGAAACGACAGGATTTTCTTTTGGGATACGACAATCACTTTTCCGATCCACTAATCCTTCTTTACTGCATCCCTCACTCCCAAACAATGACGAATTCACCCGGAAATTCCGTTGCTATGAAATACGAGTACTATGTGTTCTAAGACATTTCCTTTTAAATCGAGTAACGTTTCTATGGAAACGACAGGATTTTCTTTTGAAATACGACAATCTCATTTCCGATCCACTAATCCTTCTTTACTGCATCCCTCACTCCCACACATTGACGAATTCACACGGAAATTCCGTCGCTATGAAATACGAGTACTATGTGTTCTAAGACGTTTCCTTCTAAATCGAGTAACGTTTCTATGGAAACGACAGGATTTTCTTTTGGGATACGACAATCTCATTTCCGATCCACTAATCCTTCCTTACTGCATCCCTCACTCCCACACATTGACGAATTCACACAAAAATTGCGTCGCTATGAAATACGAGTACTATGTGTTCTAAGACATTTCCTTCTATATCGAGTAACGTTTCTATGGAAACGACAGGAGTTTCTTTTGGGATACGACAATCACATTTCCGATCCACTAATCCTTCCTTACTGCATCCCTCACTCCCAAACATTGACGAATTCACACGGAAATTCCGTTGCTATGAAATACGAGTACTATGTGTTCTAAGACATTTCCATCTAAATCGAGTAACGTTTCTATGGAAACGACAGGATTTTCTTTTGGAATACGACAATCTCATTTCCGATCCACTAATCCTCCTTTACTGCATCCCTCACTCCCACACATTGACGAATTCACACGGAAATTGCGTCGCTATGAAATACGAGTACTATGTGTTCTAAGACATTTCCTTCTAAATCGAGTAACGTTTCTATGGAAACGACAGGATTTTCTTTTGGGATAAGACAATCTCATTTCCGAACCACTAATCCTTCTTTACTGCATCCCTCACACCCGCCCATTGACGAATTCACACGGAAATTGCGTCGCTATGAAATGCGAGTACTATGGGTTCTATGACTTCTCCTTCTAAATCGAGTAACGTTTCTATGGAAACGACAGGATTTTCTTTTGGGATACGACAATCTCATTTCCGATCCACTAATCCTCCTTTACTGCATCCCTCACTCCCAAACATTGACGAATTCACCCGGAAATTCCGTCGCTATGAAATACGAGTACTATGTGTTCTAAGACATTTTCATTTAAATCGAGTAACGTTTCTATGGAAACGACACGATTTTCTTTTGGGATACGACAATCACATTTCCGATCCACTAATCCTTCTTTACTGCAGCCCTCACTCCCACACATTGACGAATTCACACGGAAATTGCGTCCCTATGAAATACGAGTACTATGTGTTCTAAGACATTTCCTTCTAAATCGAGTAACGTTTCTATGGAAACGACAGGATTTTCTTTTGGGATACGACAATCACATTTCCGATCCACTAATCCTTCTTTACTGCATCCCTCACTCCCAAACATTGACGAATTCACACGGAAATTGCGTCGCTATGAAATACGAGTACTATGTGTTCTAAGACATTTCCTTCTAAATCGAGTAACGTTTCTATGGAAACGACAGGATTTTCTTTTGGGATACGACAATCACATTTTCTGATCCACTAATCCTTCTTTACTGCATCCCTCACTCCCACACATTGACGAATTCACACGGAAATTGCGTCGCTATGAAATACGAGTACTATGTGTTCTAAGACATTTCCTTCTAAATCGAGTAACGTTTCTATGGAAACGACAGGATTTTCTTTTGGGATACGACAATCTCATTTCCGATCCACTAATCCTTCTTTACTGCATCCCTCACTCCCACACATTGACGAATTCACACGGAAATTGCGTCGCTATGAAAAACGAGTACTATGTGTTCTAAGACATTTCCTTTTAAATCGAGTAACGTTTCTATGGAAACGACAGGATTTTCTTTTGGGATACGACAATCTCATTTCCGATCCACTAATCCTTCTTAACTGCATCCCTCACTCCCACACATTGGCGAATTCACACGGAAATTGCGTCGCTATGAAATACGAGTACTATGTGTTCTAAGACGTTTTCTTCTAAATCGAGTAACGTTTCTATGGAAACGACAGGATTTTCTTTTGGGATACGACAATCACATTTTCTGATCCACTAATCCTTCTTTACTGCATCCCTCACTCCCACACATTAAAGATTTCACACGGAAATTGCGTCGCTATGAAATACGAGTACTATGTGTTCTAAGACATTTCCTTCTAAATCGAGTAACGTTTCTATGGAAACGACAGGATTTTCTTTTGGGATACGACAATCTCATTTCCGATCCACTAATCCTCCTTTACTGCATCCCTCACTCCCACACATTGACGAATTCACACGGAAATTGCGTCGCTATGAAAAACGAGTACTATGTGGTCTAAGACATTTCCTTCTAAATCGAGTAACGTTTCTATGGAAATGACAGGATTTTCTTTTGGGATACGACAATCACATTTCCGATCCACTAATCCTTCTTTACTGCATCCCTCACTCCCAAACATTGACGAATTCACACGGAAATTGCGTCGCTATGAAATACGAGTACTATGTGTTCTAAGACATTTCCTTCTAAATCGAGTAACGTTTCTATGGAAACGACAGGATTTTCTTTTGGGATACGACAATCACATTTTCTGATCCACTAATCCTTCTTTACTGCTTCCCTCACTCCCACACATTGACGAATTCACACGGAAATTGCGTCGCTATGAAATACGAGTACTATGTGTTCTAAGACATTTCCTTCTAAATCGAGTGACGTTTCTATGGAAACGACAGGATTTTCTTTTGGGATACGACAATCACATTTTCTGATCCACTAATCCTTCTTTACTGCTTCCCTCACTCCCACACATTGACGAATTCACACGGAAATTGCGTCGCTATGAAATACGAGTACCATGTGTTCTAAGACATTTCCTTCTAAATCGAGTGACGTTTCTATGGTAACGACAGGATTTTCTTTTGGGATACGACAATCACATTTCCGATTAACTAATCCTTCTTTACTGCATCCCTCACTCCCACACATTGAAGAATTCACACAGGAAATGCGTCGCTATGAAATACGAGTACTATGTGTTCTAAGACATTTCCTTCTAAATCGAGTAACGTTTCTATGGAAACGACAGGACTTTCTTTTGGGATACGACAATCTCATTTCCGATTCACAAATCCTTCTTTACTGCATCCCTCACTCCCACACACTGACGAATTCACACGGAAATTCCGTCGCTATGAAATACGAGTACTATGTGTTCTAAGACATTTCCTTCTAAATCGAGCAACGTTTCTATGGAAACGACAGGATTTTCTTTTGGGGTACGACAATCTCATTTCCGATCCACTAGTCCTTCTTTACTGCATCCCTCAATCCCAAACATTGACGAATTCACACGGAAATTGCGTCGCTATGAAATACGAGTACTATGTGTTTTAAGACATTTCCTTCTAAATCGAGTGACGTTTCTATGGAAACGACAGGATTTTCTTTTGGGATACGACAATATCATTTCCGATCCACTAATCCTTCTTTACTGCATCCCTCACTCCCACACATTGACGAATTCACACGGAATTTGCGTCCCTATGAAATACGAGCACTATGTGTTCTAAGACATTTCCTTCTAAATCGAGTAACGTTTCTATGGAAACGACAGGATTTTCTTTTGGGATACGACAATCACTTTTCCGATCCACTAATCCTTCTTTACTGCATCCCTCACTCCCAAACATTGACGAATTCACCCGGAAATTCCGTTGCTATGAAATACGAGTACTATGTGTTCTAAGACATTTCCTTTTAAATCGAGTAACGTTTCTATGGAAACGACAGGATTTTCTTTTGGGATACGACAATCTCATTTCCGATCCACTAATCCTTCTTTACTGCATCCCTCACTCCCACACATTGACGAATTCACACGGAAATTCCGTCGCTATGAAATACGAGTACTATGTGTTCTAAGACGTTTCCTTCTAAATCGAGTAACGTTTCTATGGAAACGACAGGATTTTCTTTTGGAATACGACAATCTCATTTCCGATCCACTAATCCTTCTTTACTGCATCCCTCACTCCCACACATTGACGAATTCACACGGAAATTGCGTCGCTATGAAATACGAGTACTATGTGTTCTAAGACATTTCCTTCTAAATCGAGTAACGTTTCTATGGAAACGACAGGATTTTCTTTTGGGATAAGACAATCTCATTTCCGAACCACTAATCCTTCTTTACTGCATCCCTCACACCCGCCCATTGACGAATTCACACGGAAATTGCGTCGCTATGAAATGCGAGTACTATGGGTTCTATGACTTCTCCTTCTAAATCGAGTAACGTTTCTATGGAAACGACAGGATTTTCTTTTGGGATACGACAATCTCATTTCCGATCCACTAATCCTCCTTTACTGCATCCCTCACTCCCAAACATTGACGAATTCACCCGGAAATTCCGTCGCTATGAAATACGAGTACTATGTGTTCTAAGACATTTTCTTTTAAATCGAGTAACGTTTCTATGGAAACGACACGATTTTCTTTTGGGATACGACAATCACATTTCCGATCCACTAATCCTTCTTTACTGCAGCCCTCACTCCCACACATTGACGAATTCACACGGAAATTGCGTCCCTATGAAATACGAGTACTATGTGTTCTAAGACATTTCCTTCTAAATCGAGTAACGTTTCTATGGAAACGACAGGATTTTCTTTTGGGATACGACAATCACATTTCCGATCCACTAATCCTTCTTTACTGCATCCCTCACTCCCAAACATTGACGAATTCACGCGGAAATTGCGTCGCTATGAAATACGAGTACTATGTGTTCTAAGACATTTCCTTCTAAATCGAGTAACGTTTCTATGGAAACGACAGGATTTTCTTTTGGGATACGACAATCACATTTTCTGATCCACTAATCCTTCTTTACTGCATCCCTCACTCCCACACATTGACGAATTCACACGGAAATTGCGTCGCTATGAAATACGAGTACTATGTGTTCTAAGACATTTCCTTCTAAATCGAGTAACGTTTCTATGGAAACGACAGGATTTTCTTTTGGGATACGACAATCTCATTTCCGATCCACTAATCCTTCTTTACTGCATCCCTCACTCCCACACATTGACGAATTCACACGGAAATTGCGTCGCTATGAAAAACGAGTACTATGTGTTCTAAGACATTTCCTTTTAAATCGAGTAACGTTTCTATGGAAACGACAGGATTTTCTTTTGGGATACGACAATCTCATTTCCGATCCACTAATCCTTCTTAACTGCATCCCTCACTCCCACACATTGGCGAATTCACACGGAAATTGCGTCGCTATGAAATACGAGTACTATGTGTTCTAAGACGTTTTCTTCTAAATCGAGTAACGTTTCTATGGAAACGACTGGATTTTCTTTTGGGATACGACAATCTCATTTCCGATGCACTAATCCTTCTTTACTGCATCCCTCACTCCCACGCATTGACGAATTCACACGGAAATTGCGTCGGTATGAAATGCGAGTACTATGGGTTCTATGACTTCTCCTTCTAAATCGAGTAACGTTTCTATGGAAACGACAGGATTTTCTTTTGGGAAACGACAATCACTGTTCCGATCCACTAATCCTTCTTTACTGCATCCCTCACTCCCAAACATTGACGAATTAACCCGGAAATTCCGTCGCTATGAAATACGAGTACTATGTGTTCTAAGACATTTCCTTTTAAGTCGAGTAACGTTTCTATGGAAACGACAGGATTTTCTTTTGGGATACGACAATCTCATTTCCGATCCACTAATCCTTCTTTACTGCATCCCTCACTCCCACACATTGACGAATTCACACGGAAATTGCGTCGCTATGAAATACGAGTACTATGTGTTCTAAGACGTTTCCTTCTAAATCGAGTAACGTTCCTATGGAAACGACAGGATTTTCTTTTGGGATACGACAATCTCATTTTTGATCCACTAATCCTTCTTTACTGCATCCCTCACTCCCACACATTGACGAATTCACACGGAAATTGCGTCGCTATGAAATACGAGTACTATGTGTTCTAAGACATTTCCTTCTAAATCGAGTCACGTTTCTATGGAAACGACAGGATTTTCTTTTGGGATACGACAATCACATTTCCGATCCACTAATCCTTCTTTACTGCATCCTTCACACCCCCCCCCCCCCAATTGACGAATTCACACGGAAATTGCGTCAGTATGAAATGCGAGTACTATGGGTTCTATGACTTCTCCTTCTAAATCGAGTAACGTTTCTATGTAAACGACAGGATTTTCTTTTGGGAAACGACAATCACTTTTCCGATCCACTAATCCTTCTTTACTGCATCCCTCACTCCCAAACATTGACGAATTAACCCGGAAATTCCGTCGCTACGAAATACGAGTACTATGTGTTCTAAGACATTTCCTTTTAAATCGAGTAACGTTTCTATGGAAACGACAGGATTTTCTTTTGGGATACGACAATATCATTTCCGATCCACTAATCCTTCTTTACTGCATCCCTCACTCCCACACATTGACGAATTCACACGGAAATTGCGTCGCTATGAAATACGAGTACTATGTGTTCTAAGAAGTTTCCTTCTAAATCGAGTAACGTTTCTATGGAAACGACAGGATTTTCTTTTGGGATACGACAATCTCATTTCCGATCCACTAATCCTTCTTTACTGCATCCCTCACTCCCACACATTGACGAATTCACACGGAAATTGCGTCGCTATGAAATACGAGTACTATGTGTTCTAAGACATTTCCTTCTATATCGAGTAACGTTTCTATGGAAACGACACGATTTTCTTTTGGGATACGACAATCACATTTCCGATCCACTAATCCTTCTATACTGCATCCCTCACTCCCACACATTGACCAATTTACACGGAAATTGCGTCCCTATGAAATACGAGTACTATGTGTTCTAAGACATTTCCTTCTAAATCGAGTAACGTTTCTATGGAAACGACAGGATTTCTTTTGGGATACGACAATCACATTTCCGATCCACTAATCCTTCTTTACTGCATCCCTCACTCCCAAACATTGACGAATTCACACGGAAATTGCGTCGCTATGAAATACGAGTACTATGTGTTCTAAGACATTTCCTTCTAAATCGAGTAACGTTTCTATGGAAACGACAGGATTTTCTTTTGGGATACGACAATCACATTTTCTGATCCACTAATCCTTCTTTACTGCATCCCTCACTCCCACACATTGACGAATTCACACGGAAATTGCGTCGCTATGAAATACGAGTACAGTGTGTTCTAAGACATTTCCTTCTAAATCGAGTAACGTTTCTATTGAAACGACAGGATTTTCTTTTGGGATACGACAATCTCATTTCCGATCAACTAATCCTTCTTTACTGCATCCCTCACACCCACACATTGACGAATTCACACGGAAATTGCGTCGCTATGAAAAACGAGTTCTATGTGTTCTAAGACATTTCCTTCTAAATCAAGTAACGTTTCTATGGAAACGACAGGATTTTCTTTTGGGATACGACAATCACATTTCCGATCCACTAATCCTTCTTTACTGCATCCCTCACTCCCACACATTGACGAATTCACACGGAAATTGCGTCGCTATGAAATACGAGTACTATGTGTTCTAAGACATTTCCTTCTAAATCGAGTAACGTTTCTATGGAAACGACAGGATTTTCTTTTGGGATACGACAATCTCATTTCCGATCCACTAATCCTTCTTTACTGCATCCCTCACTCCCACCCATTGACGAATTCACACGGAAATTCCGTCGCTGTGAAATACGAGTACTATGTGTTCTAAGACATTTCCTTCTAAATCGAGTAACGTTTCTATGGAAACGACAGGATTTTCTTTTGGGATACGACAATCACATTTCCGATCCACTAATCCTTCTTTACTGCATCCCTCACTCCCACACATTGACGAATTCACACGGAATTTCAGTCGCTATGAAATACGAGTACTATGTGTTCTAAGACATTTCCTTCTAAATCGAGCAACGTTTCTATGGAAACGACAGGATTTTCTTTTGGGATACGACAATCTCATTTCCGATCCACTAATCCTTTTTTACTGCATCCCTCACTCCCAAACATTGACGAACTCACAATGAAATTGCGTCGCTATGAAATACGAGTACAATGTGTTCTAAGACATTTCTATCTAAATCGAGTGACGTTTCTATGGACACGACAGGATTTTCTTTTGGGATACGACAATCACATTTCCGATCCACTAATCCTTCTTTACTGCATCCCTCACTCCCACACATTGACGAATTCACACGGGAAATGCGTCGCTATAAAATACGTATACTATGTGTTCTAAGACATTTCCCTCTAAATCGAGTAACGTTTCTGTGGAAACGACAGGATTTTCTTTTGGGATACGACAATCTCATTTCCGATTCACTAATCCTTCTTTACAGCATCCCTCACTCCCACACACTGAGGAGTTCACACGGAAAGTCCGTCGCTATGAAATACGAGTACTATGTGTTCTAAGACATTTCCTTCTAAATCGAGTAACGTTTCTATGGAAACGACAGGATGTTCTTTTGGGATACGACAATCTCATTTCCGAACCACTAATCCTTCTTTACTGCATCCCTCACACCCCCCCATTGACGAATTCACACGGAAATTGCGTCGCTATGAAATGCGAGTACTATGGTTTCTATGACTTCTCCTTCTAAATCGAGTAACGTTTCTATGGAAACGACAGGATTTTCTTTTGGGATACGACAATCACTTTTCCGATCCACTAATCCTTCTTTACTGCATCCCTCACTCCCAAACATTGACGAATTCACCCGGAAATTCCGTCGCTATGATATACGAGTACTATGTGTTCTAAGACATTTCCTTACAAATCGAGTAACGGTTCTATGGAAACGACAGGATTTTCTTTTGGGATACGACAATCTCATTTCCGATCCACTAATCCTTCTTTACTGCATCCCTCACTCCCACACATTGACGAATTGACACGGAAATTGCGTCGCTATGAAATACGAGTACTATGTGTTCTAAGACGTTTCCTTCTAAATCGAGTAGCGTTTCTATGGAAACGACAGGATTTTCTTTTGAGATACGACAATCTCATTTCCGATCCACTAATCCTTCTTTACTGCATCCCTCACTCCCAAACATTGACGAATTCACACGGAAATTGCGTCCCTATGAAATACGAGTACTATGTGTTCTAAGACATTTCCTTCTAAATCGAGTAACGTTTCTATGGAAACGACAGGATTTTCTTTTGGGATACGACAATCACATTTCCGATCCACTAATCCTTCTTTACTGCATCCCTCACTCCCAAACATTGACGAATTCACACGGAAATTACGTCGCTATGAAATACGAGTTCTATGTGTTCTAAGACATTTCCTTCTAAATCGTGTAACGTTTCTATGGAAACGACAGGATTTTCTTTTGGGATACGACAATCTCATTTCCTTACCACTAATCCTTCTTTACTGCTTCCCCCACAAACCCCCCCCCACCCCAATTGACGAATTCACACGGAAATTGCGTCGCTATTAAATGCGAGTACTATGGGTTCTATGACTTCTCCTTCTAAATCGAGTAACGTTTCTATGGAAACGACAGGATTTTCTTTTGGGATACGACAATCACTTTTCCGATCCACTAATCCTTCTTTACTGCATCCCTCACTCCTAAACATTGACGAATTCACCCGGAAATTGCGTCGCTATGAAATACGAGTACTATGTGTTCTAAGACATTTCCTTTTAAATCGAGTTACGTTTCTATGGAAACGACAGGATTTTCTTTTGGGATACGACAATCACATTTCCGATCCACTATTCCTTCTTTACTGCATCCCTCACTCCCACACATTGACGAATTCACACGGAAATTGCGTCCCTATGAAATACGAGTACTATGTGTTCTAAGACATTTCCTTCTAAATCGAGTAACGTTTCTATGGAAACGACAGGATTTTCTTTTGGGATACGACAATCTCATTTCCGATCCACTAATCCTTCTTTACTGCATCCCTCACTCCCACACATTGACGAATTCACACGGAAATTGCGTCGCTATGAAAAACGAGTACTATGTGTTCTAAGACTTTTCCTTCTAAATCGAGTAACGTTTGTATGGAAACGACAGGATTTTCTTTTGGGATACGACAACCACATTTCCGATCCACTAATCCTTCTTTACTGCATCCCTCACTCCCACACATTGACGAATTCACACGGAAATTGCGTCGCTATGAAATACGAGTACTATGTGTTCTAAGACATTTCCTTCTAAATCGAGTAACGTTTCTATGGAAACGACAGGATTTTCTTTTGGGATACGACAATCTCATTTCCGATCCACTAATCCTTCTTTACTGCATCCCTCACTCCCACACATTGACGAATTCACACGGAAATTCCGTCGCTGTGAAATACGAGTACTATGTGTTCTAAGACATTTCCTTCTAAATCGAGTAACGTTTCTATGGAAACGACAGGATTTTCATTTGGGATACGACAATCAAATTTCCGATCCACTAATCCTTGTTTACTGCATCCCTCACTCCCACACATTGACGAATTCACACGGAATTTCAGTCGCTATGAAATACGAGTACTATGTGTTCCAAGACATTTCCTTCTAAATCGAGCAACGTTTCTATGGAAACGAGACGATTTTCTTTTGGGATACGACAATTTCATTTCCGATCCACTAATCCTTCTTTACTGCATCCCTCACTCCCAAACATTGACGAATTTACACGGAAATTGCGTCGCTATGAAATACGAGTACTATGTGTTCTAAGACATTTCCTTCTAAATCGAGTGACGTTTCTATGGAAACGACAGGATTTTCTTTTGTGATACGACAATCACATTTCCGATCCACTAATCCATCTTTACTGCATCCCTCACTCCCACACATTGACGAATTCACACGGGAAATGCGTCGCTATGAAATACGAGTACTATGTGTTTCAAGACATTTCCTTCTAAATCGAGTAACGTTTCTATGGAAACGACAGGACTTTCTTTTGGGATACTACAATCTCATTTCCGATTCACTAATCCTTCTTTACTGCATCCCTCACTCCCACACACTGACGAATTCACACGGAAATTCCGTCGCTATGAAATACGAGTACTATGTGTTCTAAGACATTTCCTTCTAAATCGAGTAACGTTTCAATGGAAACGACAGGATTTTCTTTTGGGATACGACAATCTCATTTCCGAACCACTAATCCTTCTTTACTGCATCCCTCACACCCCCCCATTGACGAATTCACACGGAAATTGCGTCGCTATGAAATGCGAGTACTATGGTTTTTATTACCTCTCCTTCTAAATCGAGTAACGTTTCTATTGAAACGACAGGATTTTCTTTTGGGATACGACAATCACTTTTCCGATCCACTAATCCTTCTTTACTGCATCCCTCACTCCCAAACATTGACGAATTCACCCGGAAATTCCGTCGCTATGATATACGAGTACTATGTGTTCTAAGACATTTCCTTTTAAATCGAGTAACGTTTCTATGGAAACGACAGGATTTTCTTTTGGGATACGACAATCTCATTTCCGATCCACTAATCCTTCTTTACTGCATCCCTCACTCCCACACATTGACGAATTCACACGGAAATTGCGTCGCTATGAAATACGAGTACTGTGTGTTCTAAGACGTTTCCTTCTAAATCGAGTGACGTTTCTATGGAAACGACAGGATTTTCTTTTGAGATACGACAATCTCATTTCCGATCCACAAATCCTTCTTTACTGCATCCCTCACTCCCACACATTGACGAATTCACACGGAAATTGCGTCCCTATGAAATACGAGTACTATGTGTTCTAAGACATTTCCTTCTAAATCGAGTAACGTTTCTATGGAAACGACAGGATTTTCTTTTGGGATACGACAATCACATTTCCGATCCACTAATCCTTCTTTACTGCATCCCTCACTCCCAAACATTGACGAATTCACACGGAAATTACGTCGCTATGATATACGAGTACTATGTGTTCTAAGACATTTCCTTCTAAATCGAGTAACGTATCTATGGAAACGACAGGATTTTCGTTTTGGATACGACAATCTCATTTCCGAACAACTAATCCTTCTTTACTGCATCCCTCACACCCCCCCATTGACGAATTCACACGGAAATTGCGTCGCTATGAAATGCGAGTACTATGGTTTTTATGACTTCTCCTTCTAAATCGAGTAACGTTTCTATGGAAACGACAGGATTTTCTTTTGGGATACGACAATGACATTTCCGATCCACTAATCCTTCTTTACTGCATCCCTCACTCCCACACATTGACGAATTCACACGGAACTTGCGTCGCTATGAAATACGAGTACTATGTGTTCTAAGACATTTCCTTCTAAATCGAGTAACGTTGCTATGGAAACGACAGGATTTTCTTTTGGGATACGACAATCTCATTTCCGATCCACTAACCCTTCTTTACTGCATCCCTCACTCCCACACATTGACGAATTCACACGGAAATTCCGTCGCTGTGAAATACGAGTACTATGTGTTCTAAGATATTTCCTTCTAAATCGAGTAACGTTTCTATGGAAACGACAGGATTTTCTTTTGGGATACGACAATCACATTTCCGATCCACTAATCCTTCTTTACTGCATCCCTCACTCCCACACATTGACGAATTCACACGGAATTTCAGTCGCTATGAAATACGAGTACTATGTGTTCTAAGACATTTCCTTCTAAATCGAGCAACGTTTCTATGGAAACGACAGGATTTTCTTTTGGGATACGACAATCTCATTTCCGATCCACTAATCCTTCTTTACTGCATCCCTCACTCCCACACATTGACCAATTCACACGGAACTTGCGTCGCTATGAAATACGAGTACTATGTGTTCTAAGACATTTCCTTCTAAATCGAGTAACGTTTCTATGGAAACGACAGGATTTTCTTTTGGGATACGACAATCGCATTTCCGATCCACTAATCCTTCTTTACTGCATCCCTCACTCCCACACATTGACGAATTCAGACGGAAATTCCGTCGCTGTGAAATACGAGTACTATGTGTTCTAAGACATTTCCTTCTAAATCGAGTAACGTTTCTATGGAAACGACAGGATTTTCTTTTGGGATACGACAATCTCATTTCCGATCCACTAATCCTTCTTTACTGCATCCCTCACACCCACACATTGATAAATTCACACGGAAATTGCGTCGCTATGAAATACGAGTACTATGTGTTCTAAGACGTTTCCTTCTAAATCGAGTAACGTTTCTATGGAAACGACAGGATTTTCTTTTGGGATACGACAATCTCATTTCCGATCCACTAATCCTTCTTTACTGCATCCCTCACTCCCACACATTGACGAATTCACACGGAAATTGCGTCCCTATGAAATACGAGAACTATGTGTTCTAAGACATTTCCTTCTAAATCGAGTAACGTTTCTAGGGAAACGACAGGATTTTCTTTTGGGATACGACAATCAAATTTCCGATCCACTAATCCTTCTTTACTGCATCCCTCACTCCCAAACATTGACGAATTCACACGGAAATTACGTCGCTATGAAATACGAGTACTATGTGTTCTAAGACATTTCCTTCTAAATCGAGTAACGTTTCTATGGAAACGACAGGATTTTCTTTTGGGATACGACAATCTCATTTCCAATCCACTAATCCTTCTTTACTGCATCCCTCACTCCCACACATTGACGAATTCACACGGAAATTGCGTCGCTATGAAAAACGAATACTATGTGTTCTAAGACTTTTCCTTCTAAATCGAGTAACGTTTCTATGGAAACGACAGGATTTTCTTTTGGGATACGGCAATCACATTTCCGATCCACTAATCCTTCATTACTGCATCCCTCACTCCCACACATTGACGAATTCACACGGAAATTGCGTCGCTATGAAATACGAGTACTATGTGTTCTAAGACATTTCCTTCTAAATCGAGTAACGTTTCTATGGAAACGACAGGATTTTCTTTTGGGATACGACAATCTCATTTCCGATCCACTAATCCTTCTTTACTGCATCCCTCACTCCCACACATTAACGAATTCACACGGAAATTCCGTCGCTGTGAAATACGAGTACTATGTGTTCTAAGACATTTCCTTCTAAATCGAGTAACGTTTCTATGGAAACGACAGGATTTTCTTTTGGGATACAACAATCACATTTCCGATCCACTAATCCTTGTTTACTGCATCCCTCACTCCCACACATTGACGAATTCACGCGGAATTTCAGTCGCTATGAAATACGAGTACTATGTGTTCCAAGACATTTCCTTGTAAATCGAGCAACGTTTCTATGGAAACGACACGATTTTCTTTTGGGATACGACAATTTCATTTCCGATCCACTAATCCTTCTTTACTGCATCCCTCACTCTCAAACATTGACGAATTCACACGGAAATTGCGTCGCTATGAAATACGAGTACTATGTGTTCTAAGACATTTCCTTCTAAATCGAGTGACGTTTCGATGGAAACGACAGGATTTTCTTTTGGGATACGACAATCACATTTCCGATCCACTAATCCTTCTTTACTGCATCCCTCACTCCCACACATTGACGAATTCACACGGGAAATGCGTCGCTATGAAATACGAGTACTATGTGTTCTAAGACATTTCCTTCTAAATCGAGTAACGTTTCTATGGAAACGACAGGACTTTCTTTTGGGATACGACAATCTCATTTCCGATTCACTAATCCTTCTTTACTGCATCCCTCACTCCCACATACTGACGAATTCACACGAAAAGTCCGTCGCTATGAAATACGAGTACTATGTGTTCTAAGACATTTCCTGCTAAATCGAGTAACGTTTCTATGGAAAAGACAGGATTTTCTTTTGGGATACGACAATCAAATTTCCGATCCACTAATCCTTCTTTACTGCATCCCTCACACCCTCCATTGACGAATTCACACGGAAATTGCGTCGCTATGAAATGCGAGTACTATGGTTTTTATGACTTCTCCTTCTAAATCGAGTAACGTTTCTATGGAAACGGCAGGATTTTCTTTTGGGATACGACAATCACTTTTCCGATCCACTAATCCTTCTTTACTGCATCCCTCACTCCCATACATTGACGAATTCACCCGGAAATTCCGTCGCTATGATATACGAGTACTATGTGTTCTAAGACATTTCCTTTTAAATCGAGTAACGTTTCTATGGAAACGACAGGATTTTCTTTTGGGATACGACAATCTCATTTCCGATCCACTAATCCTTCTTTACTGCATCCCTCACTCCCACACATTGACGAATTCACACGGAAATTGCGTCGCTATGAAATACGAGTACTGTGTGTTCTAAGACGTTTCCTTCTAAATCGAGTAACGTTTCTATGGAAACGACAGGATTTTCTTTTGAGATACGACAATCTCATTTCCGATCCATAAATCCTTCTTAACTGCATCCCTCACTCCCACACATTGACGAATTCACACGGAAATTGCGTCCCTATGAAATACGAGTACTATGTGTTCCAAGACATTTCCTTCTAAATCGAGTAACGTTTCTATGGAAACGACAGGATTTTCTTTTGGGATACGACAATCACATTTCCGATCCACTAATCCTTCTTTACTGCATCCCTCACTCCCAAACATTGACGAATTCACACGGAAATTACGTCGCTATGAAATACGAGTACTATGTGTTCTAAGACATTTCCTTCTAAATCGAGTAACGTTTCTATGGATACGACAGGATTTTCGTTTTGGATACGACAATCTCATTTCCGAACCACTAATCCTTCTTTACTGCATCCCTCACACCCCCCCCATTGTAGAATTCACACGGAAATTGCGTCGCTATGAAATGCGAGTACTATGGTTTTTATGACTTCTCCTTCTAAATAGAGTAACGTTTCTATGGAAACGACAGGATTTTCTTTTGGGATACGACAATCACATTTCCGATCCACTAATCCTTCTTTACTGCATCCCTCACTCCCACACATTGACGAATTCACACGGAACTTGCGTCGCTATGAAATACGAGTACTATGTGTTCTAAGACATTTCCTTCTAAATCGAGTAACGTTTCTATGGAAACGACAGGATTTTCTTTTGGGATACGACAATCTCATTTCCGATCCACTAATCCTTCTTTACTGCATCCCTCACTCCCACACATTGACGAATTCACACGGAAATTCCGTCGCTGTGAAATACGAGTACTATGTGTTCTAAGATATTTCCTTCTAAATCGAGTAACGTTTCTATGGAAACGACAGGATTTTCTTTTGGGATACGACAATCACATTTCCGATCCACTAATCCTTCTTTACTGCATCCCTCACTCCCACACATTGACGAATTCACACGGAATTTCAGTCGCTATGAAATACGAGTACTATGTGTTCTAAGACATTTCCTTCTAAATCGAGCAACGTTTCTATGGAAACGACAGGATTTTCTTTTGCGATACGACAATCTCATTTCCGATCCACTAATCCTTCTTTACTGCATCCCTCACTCCCACACATTGACCAATTCACACGGAACTTTCGTCGCTATGAAGTACGAGTACTATGTGTTCTAAGACATTTCCTTCTAAATCGAGTAACGTTTCTATGGAAACGACAGGATTTTCTTTTGGGATACGACAATCACATTTCCGATCCACTACTCCTTCTTTACTGCATCCCTCACTCCCACACATTGACGAATTCAGACGGAAATTCCGTCGCTGTGAAATACGAGTACTATGTGTTCTAAGACATTTCCTTCTAAATCGAGTAACGTTTCTATGGAAACGACAGGATTTTCTTTTGGGATACGACAATCTCATTTCCGATCCACTAATCCTTCTTTACTGCATCCCTCACTCCCACACATTGACAAATTCACACGGAAATTGCGTCGCTATGAAATACGAGTACTATGTGTTCTAAGACGTTTCCTTCTAAATCGAGTAACGTTTCTATGGAAACGACAGGATTTTCTTTTGTAATACGACAATCTCATTTCCGATCCACTAATCCTTCTTTACTGCATCCCTCACTCCCACACATTGACGAATTCACACGGAAATTGCGTCCCTATTAAATACGAGTACTATGTGTTCTAAGACATTTCCTTCTAAATCGAGTAACGTTTCTATGGAAACGACAGGATTTTCTTTTGGGATACGACAATCACATTTCCGATCCACTAATCCTTCTTTACTGCATCCCTCACTCCCAAACATTGACGAATTCACACGGAAATTACGTCGCTATGAAATACGAGTACTATGTGTTCTAAGACATTTCCTTCTAAATCGAGGAACGTTTCTATGGAAACGACAGGATTTTCTTTTGGGATACGACAATCTCATTTCCGATCCACTAATCCTTCTTTACTGCATCCCTCACTCCCACACATTGACGAATTCACACGGAAATTGCGTCGCTATGAAAAACGAATACTATGTGTTCTAAGACTTTTCCTTCTAAATCGAGTAACGTTTCTATGGAAACGACAGGATTTTCTTTTGGGATACGACAATCACATTTCCGATCCACTAATCCTTCATTACTGCATCCCTCACTCCCACACATTGACGAATTCACACGGAAATTGCGTCGCTATGAAATACGAGTACTATGTGTTCTAAGACATTTCCTTCTAAATCGAGTAACGTTTCTATGGAAACGACAGGATTTTCTTTTGGGATACGACAATCTCATTTCCGATCCACTAATCCTTCTTTACTGCATCCCTCACTCCCACACATTGACGAATTCACACGGAAATTCCGTCGCTGTGAAATACGAGTACTATGTGTTCTAAGACATTTCCTTCTAAATCGAGTAACGTTTCTATGGAAACGACAGGATTTTCTTTTGGGATACGACAATCACATTTCCGATCCACTAATCCTTGTTTACTGCATCCCTCACTCCCACACTTTGACGAATTCACACGGAATTTCAGTCGCTATGAAATACGAGTACTATGTGTTCCAAGACATTTCCTTCTAAATCGAGCAACGTTTCTATGGAAACGACACGATTTTCTTTTGGGATACGACAATTTCATTTCCGATCCACTAATCCTTCTTTACTGCATCCCTCACTCCCAAACATTGACGAATTCACACGGAAATTGCGTCGCTATGAAATACGAGTACTATGTGTTCTAAGACATTTCCTTCTAAATCGAGTGACGTTTCGATGGAAACGACAGGATTTTCTTTTGGGATACGACAATCACATTTCCGATCCACTAATCCTTCTTTACTGCATCCCTCACTCCCACACATTGACGAATTCACACGGGAAATGCGTCGCTATGAAATACGAGTACTATGTGTTCTAAGACATTTCCTTCTAAATCGAGTAACGTTTCTATGGAAACGACAGGACTTTCTTTTGGGATACGACAATCTCATTTCCGATTCACTAATCCTTCTTTACTGCATCCCTCACTCCCACACACTGACGAATTCACACGGAAAGTCCGTCGCTATGAAATACGAGTACTATGTGTTCTAAGACATTTCCTTCTAAATCGAGTAACGTTTCAATGGAAACGACAGGATTTTCATTTGGGATACGACAATCTCATTTCCGAACCACTAATCCTTCTTTACTGCATCCCTCACACCCCCCCATTGACGAATTCACACGGAAATTGCGTCGCTATGAAATGCGAGTACTATGGTTTTTATGACTTCTCCTTCTAAATCGAGTAACGTTTCTATGGAAACGACAGGATTTTCTTTTGGGATACGACAATCACTTTTCCGATCCACTAATCCTTCTTTACTGCATCCCTCACTCCCAAACATTGACGAATTCACCCGGAAATTCCGTCGCTATGATATTTGAGTACTATGTGTTCTAAGACATTTCCTTTTAAATCGAGTAACGTTTCTATGGAAACGACAGGATTTTCTTTTGGGATACGACAATCTCATTTCCGATCCACTAATCCTTCTTTACTGCATCCCTCACTCCCACACATTGACGAATTCACACGGAAATTGCGTCGCTATGAAATACGAGTACTGTGTGTTCTAAGACGTTTCCTTCTAAATCGAGTAACGTTTCTATGGAAACGACAGGATGTTCTTTTGGGATACGACAATCTCATTTCCGATCCACAAATCCTTCTTTACTGCATCCCTCACTCCCACACATTGACGAGTTCACACGGAAATTGCGTTCCTATGAAATACGAGTACTATGTGTTCTAAGACATTTCCTTCTAAATCGAGTAACGTTTCTATGGAAACGACAGGATTTTCTTTTGGGACACGACAATCACATTTCCGATCCACTAATCCTTCTTTACTGCATCCCTCACTCCCAAACATTGACGAATTCACACGGAAATTACGTCGCTATGAAATACGAGTACTATGTGTTCTAAGACATTTCCTTCTAAATCGAGTAACGTTTCTATGGAAACGACAGGATTTTCGTTTTGGATACGACAATCTCATTTCCGAACCACTAATCCTTCTTTACTGCATCCCTCACACCCCCCATTGACGAATTCACACGGAAATTGCGTCGCTATGAAATGCGAGTACTATGGCTTTTATGACTTCTCCTTCTAAATCGAGTAACGTTTCTATGGAAACGACAGGATTTTCTTTTGGGATACGACAATCACATTTCCGATCCACTAATCCTTCTTTACTGCATCCCTCACTCCCACACATTGACGAATTCACACGGAACTTGCGTCGCTATGAAATACGAGTACTACGTGTTCTAAGACATTTCCTTCTAAATCGAGTAACGTTTCTATGGAAACAACAGGATTTTCTTTTGGGATACGACAATCTCATTTCCGATCCACTAATCCTTCTTTACTGCATCCCTCACTCCCACACATTGACGAATTCACACGGAAATTCCGTCGCTGTGAAATACGAGTACTATGTGTTCTAAGATATTTCCTTCTAAATCGACTAACGTTTCTATGGAAACGACAGGATTTTCTTTTGGGATACGACAATCACATTTCCGATCCACTAATCCTTCTTTACTGCATCCCTCACTCCCACACATTGACGAATTCACACGGATTTTCAGTCGCTATGAAATACGAGTACTATGTGTTCTAAGACATTTCCTTCTAAATCGAGCAACGTTTCTATGGAAACGACAGGATTTTCTTTTGGGATACGACAATCTCATTTCCGATCCACTAATCCTTCTTTACTGCGTCCCTCACTCCCACACATTGACCAATTCACACGGAACTTGCGTCGCTATGAAATACGAGTACTATGTGTTCTAAGACATTTCCTTCTAAATCGAGTAACGTTTCTATGGAAACGACAGGATTTTCTTTTGGGATACGACAATCGCATTTCCGATCCAATAATCCTTCTTTACTGCATCCCTCACTCCCACACATTGACGAATTCAGCGGAAGTTCCGTCGCTGTGAAATACGAGTACTATGTGTTCTAAGACATTTCCTTCTAAATCGAGTAACGTTTCTATGGAAACGACAGGATTTTCTTTTGGGATACGACAATCTCATTTCCGATCCACTAATCCTTCTTTACTGCATCCCTCACTCCCACACATTGACAAATTCACACGGAAATTGCGTCGCTATGAAATACGAGTACTATGTGTTCTAAGACGTTTCCTTCTAAATCGAGTAACGTTTCTATGGAAACGACAGGATTTTCTTTTGGGATACGACAATCTCATTTCCGATCCACTAATCCTTCTTTACTGCATCCCTCACTCCCACACATTGACGAATTCACACGGAAATTGCGTCCCTATGAAATACGAGTACTATGTGTTCTAAGACATTTCCTTCTAAATCGAGTAACGTTTCTATGGAAACGACAGGATTTTCTTTTGGGATACGACAATCACATTTCCGATCCACTAATCCTTCTTTACTGCATCCCTCACTCCCAAACATTGACGAATTCACACGGAAATTACGTCGCTATGAAATACGAGTACTATGTGTTCTAAGACATTTCCTTCTAAATCGAGTAACGTTTCTATGGAAACGGCAGGATTTACTTTTGGGATACGACAATCTCATTTCCGAACCACTAATCCTTTTTTACTGCATCCCTCACTCCCAAACATTGACGAATTCACACGGAAATTCCGTTGCTATGAAATACGAGTGCTATGTGTTCTAAGACATTTCCTTCTAAATCGAGTAACGTTTCTATGGAAACGACAGGATTTTCTTTTGGAATACGACAATCTCATTTCTGTTCCACTAATCCTTCTTTACTGCATCCCTCACTCCCACACAATGACGAGTTCACACGGAAATTGCGTCGCTATGAAATACGAGTACTATGTGTTCTAAGACATTTCCTTCTAAATCGAGTGACGTTTCTATGGAAACGACAGGATTTTCTTTTGGGATACGACAATCACATTTCCGACCCACTAATCCTTCTTTACTGCATCCCTCACTCCCACACATTGACGAAATCACACGGGAAATGCGTCGCTATGAAATACGAGTACTATGTGTTCTAAGATATTTCCTTCCAAATCGAGTAACGTTTCTATGGAATCGGAAGGACTTTCTTTTGGGATACGACAATCTCATTTCCGATTCACTAATCCTTCTTTACTGCATCCCTCACTCCCACACACTGACGAATTCACACGAAAAGTCCGTCGCTATGAAATACGAGTACTTTGTGTTCTAAGACATTTCCTTCTAAATCGAGTAACGTTTCTATGGAAACGACAGGATTTTCTTTTGGGATACGACAATCTCATTTCCGAACCACTAATCCTTCTTTACTGCATCCCTCACACCCCCCCCATTGACGAATTCACACGGAAATTGCGTCACTATGAAATGCGAGTACTATGGGTTCTATGACTTCTCCCTCTAAATCGAGTAACGTTTCTATGGAAACGACAGGATTTTCTTTTGGGATACGACAATCACTTTTCCGATCCACTAATCCTTCTTTACTGCATCCCTCACTCCCAAACATTGACGAATTCACCCAGAAATTCCGTCGCTATGAAATACGAGTACTATGTGTTCTAAGACATTTCCTTTTAAATCGAGTAACGTTTCTATGGAAACGACAGGATTTTCTTTTGGGATACGACAATCTCATTTCCGATCCACTAATCCTTCTCTACTGCATCCCTCACCCCCACACATTGACGAATTCACACGGAAATTGCGTCGCTATGAAATACGAGTACTATGTGTTCTAAGACGTTTCCTTCTAAATCGAGCAACGTTTCTATGGAAACGACAGGATTTTCTTTTGGGATACGACAATCTCATTTCCGATCCACTAATCCTTCTTTACTGCGTCCCTCACTCCCACACATTGACCAATTCACACGGAACTTGCGTCGCTATGAAATACGAGTACTTTGTGTTCTAAGACATTTCCTTCTAAATCGAGTAACGTTTCTATGGAAACGACAGGATTTTCTTTTGGGATACGACAATCTCATTTCCGATCCACTAATCCTTCTTTACTGCATCCCTCACTCCCACACATTGACGAATTCAGCGGAAATTCCGTCGCTGTGAAATACGAGTACTATGTGTTCTAAGACATTTCCTTCTAAATCGAGTAACGTTTCTATGGAAACGACAGGATTTTCTTTTGGGATACGACAATCTCATTTCCGATCCACTAATCCTTCTTTACTGCATCCCTCACTCCCACACATTGACAAATTCACACGGAAATTGCGTCGCTATGAAATACGAGTACTATGTGTTCTAAGACGTTTCCTTCTAAATCGAGTAACGTTTCTATGGAAACGACAGGATTTTCTTTTGGGATACGACAATCTCATTTCCGATCCACTAATCCTTCTTTACTGCATCCCTCACTCCCACACATTGACGAATTCACACGGAAATTGCGTCCCTATGAAATACGAGTACTATGTGTTCTAAGACATTTCCTTCTAAATCGAGTAACGTTTCTATGGAAACGACAGGATTTTCTTTTGGGATACGACAATCACATTTCCGATCCACTAATCCTTCTTTACTGCATCCCTCACTCCCAAACATTGACGAATTCACACGGAAATTACGTCGCTATGAAATACGAGTACTATGTGTTCTAAGACATTTCCTTCTAAATCGAGTAACGTTTCTATGGAAACGGCAGGATTTTCTTTTGGGATACGACAATCTCATTTCCGAACCACTAATCCTTCTTTACTGCATCCCTCACTCCCAAACATTGACGAATTCACACGGAAATTCCGTTGCTATGAAATACGAGTGCTATGTGTTCTAAGACATTTCCTTCTAAATCGAGTAACGTTTCTATGGAAACGACAGGATTTTCTTTTGGAATACGACAATCTCATTTCTGTTCCACTAATCCTTCTTTACTGCATCCCTCACTCCCACACATTGACGAGTTCACACGGAAATTGCGTCGCTATGAAATACGAGTACTATGTGTTCTAAGACATTTCCTTCTAAATCGAGTGACGTTTCTATGGAAACGACAGGATTTTCTTTTGGGATACGACAATCACATTTCCGATCCACTAATCCTTCTTTACTGCATCCCTCACTCCCACACATTGACGAAATCACACGGGAAATGCGTCGCTATGAAATACGAGTACTATGTGTTCTAAGATATTTCCTTCCAAATCGAGTAACGTTTCTATGGAATCGGAAGGACTTTCTTTTGGGATACGACAATCTCATTTCCGATTCACTAATCCTTCTTTACTGCATCCCTCACTCCCACACACTGACGAATTCACACGAAAAGTCCGTCGCTATGAAATACGAGTACTTTGTGTTCTAAGACATTTCCTTCTAAATCGAGTAACGTTTCTATGGAAACGACAGGATTTTCTCTTGGGATACGACAATCTCATTTCCGAACCACTAATCCTTCTTTACTGCATCCCTCACACCCCCCCCATTGACGAATTCACACGGAAATTGCGTCACTATGAAATGCGAGTACTATGGGTTCTATGACTTCTCCTTCTAAATCGAGTAACGTTTCTATGGAAACGACAGGATTTTCTTTTGGGATACGACAATCACTTTTCCGATCCACTAATCCTTCTTTACTGCATCCCTCACTCCCAAACATTGACGAATTCACCCAGAAATTCCGTCGCTATGAAATACGAGTACTATGTGTTCTAAGACATTTCCTTTTAAATCGAGTAACGTTTCTATGGAAACGACAGGATTTTCTTTTGGGATACGACAATCTCATTTCCGATCCACTAATCCTTCTCTACTGCATCCCTCACCCCCACACATTGACGAATTCACACGGAAATTGCGTCGCTATGAAATACGAGTACTATGTGTTCTAAGACGTTTCCTTCTAAATCGAGCAACGTTTCTATGGAAACGACAGGATTTTCTTTTGGGATACGACAATCTCATTTCCGATCCACTAATCCTTCTTTACTGCGTCCCTCACTCCCACACATTGACCAATTCACACGGAACTTGCGTCGCTATGAAATACGAGTACTATGTGTTCTAAGACATTTCCTTCTAAATCGAGTAACGTTTCTATGGAAACGACAGGATTTTCTTTTGGGATACGACAATCGCATTTCCGATCCACTAATCCTTCTTTACTGCATCCCTCACTCCCACACATTGACGAATTCAGCGGAAATTCCGTCGCTGTGAAATACGAGTACTATGTGTTCTAAGACATTTCCTTCTAAATCGAGTAACGTTTCTATGGAAACGACAGGATTTTCTTTTGGGATACGACAATCTCATTTCCGATCCACTAATCCTTCTTTACTGCATCCCTCACTCCCACACATTGACAATATCACACGGAAATTGCGTCGCTATGAAATACGAGTACTATGTGTTCTAAGACGTTTCCTTCTAAATCGAGTAACGTTTCTATGGAAACGACAGGATTTTCTTTTGGGATACGACAATCTCATTTCCGATCCACTAATCCTTCTTTACTGCATCCCTCACTCCCACACATTGACGAATTCACACGGAAATTGCGTCCCTATGAAATACGAGTGCTATGTGTTCTAAGACATTTCCTTCTAAATCGAGTAACGTTTCTATGGAAACGACAGGATTTTCTTTTGGGATACGACAATCACATTTCCGATCCACTAATCCTTCTTTACTGCATCCCTCACTCCCAAACATTGACGAATTCACACGGAAATTACGTCGCTATGAAATACCAGTACTATGTGTTCTAAGACATTTTCTTCTAAATCGAGTAACGTTTCTATGGAAACGGCAGGATTTTCTTTTGGGATACGACAATCTCATTTCCGAACCACTAATCCTTCTTTACTGCATCCCTCACTCCCAAACATTGACGAATTCACACGGAAATTCCGTTGCTATGAAATACGAGTGCTATGTGTTCTAAGACATTTCCTTCTAAATCGAGTAACGTTTCTATGGAAACGACAGGATTTTCTTTTGGAATACGACAATCTCATTTCTGTTCCACTAATCCTTCTTTACTGCATCCCTCACTCCCACACATTAACGAGTTCACACGGAAATTGCGTCGCTATGAAATACGAGTACTATGTGTTCTAAGACATTTCCTTCTAAATCGAGTGACGTTTCTATGGAAACGACAGGATTTTCTTTTGGGATACGACAATCACATTTCCGATCCACTAATCCTTCTTTACTGCATCCCTCACTCCCACACATTGACGAAATCACACGGGAAATGCGTCGCTATGAAATACGAGTACTATGTGTTCTAAGATATTTCCTTCCAAATCGAGTAACGTTTCTATGGAATCGGAAGGACTTTCTTTTGGGATACGACAATCTCATTTCCGATTCACTAATCCTTCTTTACTGCATCCCTCACTCCCACACACTGACGAATTCACACGAAAAGTCCGTCGCTATGAAATACGAGTACTTTGTGTTCTAAGACATTTCCTTCTAAATCGAGTAACGTTTCTATGGAAACGACAGGATTTTCTTTTGGGATACGACAATCTCATTTCCGAACCACTAATCCTTCTTTACTGCATCCCTCACACCCCCCCCATTGACGAATTCACACGGAAATTGCGTCACTATGAAATGCGAGTACTATGGGTTCTATGACTTCTCCTTCTAAATCGAGTAACGTTTCTATGGAAACGACAGGATTTTCTTTTGGGATACGACAATCACTTTTCCGATCCACTAATCCTTCTTTACTGCATCCCTCACTCCCAAACATTGACGAATTCACCCAGAAATTCCGTCGCTATGAAATACGAGTACTATGTGTTCTAAGACATTTCCTTTTAAATCGAGTAACGTTTCTATGGAAACGACAGGATTTTCTTTTGGGATACGACAATCTCATTTCCGATCCACTAATCCTTCTCTACTGCATCCCTCACCCCCACACATTGACGAATTCACACGGAAATTGCGTCGCTATGAAATACGAGTACTATGTGTTCTAAGACGTTTCCTTCTAAATCGAGTAACGTTTCTATGGAAACGACAGGATTTTCTTTTGGGATACGACAATCTCCTTTCCGATCCACTAATCCTTCTTTACTGCATCCCTCACTCCCACACATTGACGAATTCACACGGAAATTGCGTCCCTATGAAATACGAGTACTATGTGTTCTAAGACATTTCATTCTAAATCGAGTAACGTTTCTATGGAAACGACAGGATTTTCTTTTGGGATACGACAATCACATTTCCGATCCACTAATCCTTCTTTACTGCATCCCTCACTCCCAAACATTGACAAATTCACACGGAAATTACGTAGCAATTAAATACGAGTACTATGTGTTCTAAGACATTTCCTTCTAAATCGAGTAACGTTTCTATGTAAACGACAGGATTTTCTTTTGGGATACGACAATCTCATTTCCGTACCACTAATCCTTCTTTACTGCATCCCTCACACCCCCCCCCCCCCCATTGACGAATTCACACGGAATTTGCGTCGCTATGAAATGCGAGTACTATGGGTTCTATGACTTCTCCTTCTAAATCGAGTAACGTTTCTATGGAAACGGCAGGATTTTCTTTTGGGATACGACAATCTCATTTCCGAACCACTAATCCTTCTTTACTGCATCCCTCACTCCCAAACATTGACGAATTCACACGGAAATTCCGTTGCTATGAAATACGAGTGCTATGTGTTCTAAGACATTTCCTTCTAAATCGAGTAACGTTTCTATGGAAACGACAGGATTTTCTTTTGGAATACGACAATCTCATTTCTGTTCCACTAATCCTTCTTTACTGCATCCCTCACTCCCACACATTGACGAGTTCACACGGAAATTGCGTCGCTATGAAATACGAGTACTATGTGTTCTAAGACATTTCCTTCTAAATCGAGTGACGTTTCTATGGAAACGACAGGATTTTCTTTTGGGATACGACAATCACATTTCCGATCCACTAATCCTTCTTTACTGCATCCCTCACTCCCACACATTGACGAAATCACACGGGAAATGCGTCGCTATGAAATACGAGTACTATGTGTTCTAAGATATTTCCTTCCAAATCGAGTAACGTTTCTATGGAATCGGAAGGACTTTCTTTTGGGATACGACAATCTCATTTCCGATTCACTAATCCTTCTTTACTGCATCCCTCACTCCCACACACTGACGAATTCACACGAAAAGTCCGTCGCTATGAAATACGAGTACTTTGTGTTCTAAGACATTTCCTTCTAAATCGAGTAACGTTTCTATGGAAACGACAGGATTTTCTCTTGGGATACGACAATCTCATTTCCGAACCACTAATCCTTCTTTACTGCATCCCTCACACCCCCCCCATTGACGAATTCACACGGAAATTGCGTCACTATGAAATGCGAGTACTATGGGTTCTATGACTTCTCCTTCTAAATCGAGTAACGTTTCTATGGAAACGACAGGATTTTCTTTTGGGATACGACAATCACTTTTCCGATCCACTAATCCTTCTTTACTGCATCCCTCACTCCCAAACATTGACGAATTCACCCAGAAATTCCGTCGCTATGAAATACGAGTACTATGTGTTCTAAGACATTTCCTTTTAAATCGAGTAACGTTTCTATGGAAACGACAGGATTTTCTTTTGGGATACGACAATCTCATTTCCGATCCACTAATCCTTCTCTACTGCATCCCTCACCCCCACACATTGACGAATTCACACGGAAATTGCGTCGCTATGAAATACGAGTACTATGTGTTCTAAGACGTTTCCTTCTAAATCGAGCAACGTTTCTATGGAAACGACAGGATTTTCTTTTGGGATACGACAATCTCATTTCCGATCCACTAATCCTTCTTTACTGCGTCCCTCACTCCCACACATTGACCAATTCACACGGAACTTGCGTCGCTATGAAATACGAGTACTATGTGTTCTAAGACATTTCCTTCTAAATCGAGTAACGTTTCTATGGAAACGACAGGATTTTCTTTTGGGATACGACAATCGCATTTCCGATCCACTAATCCTTCTTTACTGCATCCCTCACTCCCACACATTGACGAATTCAGCGGAAATTCCGTCGCTGTGAAATACGAGTACTATGTGTTCTAAGACATTTCCTTCTAAATCGAGTAACGTTTCTATGGAAACGACAGGATTTTCTTTTGGGATACGACAATCTCATTTCCGATCCACTAATCCTTCTTTACTGCATCCCTCACTCCCACACATTGACAATATCACACGGAAATTGCGTCGCTATGAAATACGAGTACTATGTGTTCTAAGACGTTTCCTTCTAAATCGAGTAACGTTTCTATGGAAACGACAGGATTTTCTTTTGGGATACGACAATCTCATTTCCGATCCACTAATCCTTCTTTACTGCATCCCTCACTCCCACACATTGACGAATTCACACGGAAATTGCGTCCCTATGAAATACGAGTGCTATGTGTTCTAAGACATTTCCTTCTAAATCGAGTAACGTTTCTATGGAAACGACAGGATTTTCTTTTGGGATACGACAATCACATTTCCGATCCACTAATCCTTCTTTACTGCATCCCTCACTCCCAAACATTGACGAATTCACACGGAAATTACGTCGCTATGAAATACCAGTACTATGTGTTCTAAGACATTTCCTTCTAAATCGAGTAACGTTTCTATGGAAACGGCAGGATTTTCTTTTGGGATACGACAATCTCATTTCCGAACCACTAATCCTTCTTTACTGCATCCCTCACTCCCAAACATTGACGAATTCACACGGAAATTCCGTTGCTATGAAATACGAGTGCTATGTGTTCTAAGACATTTCCTTCTAAATCGAGTAACGTTTATATGGAAGCGACAGGATTTTCTTTTGGGATACGACAATCTCATTTCCGATCCACTAATCCTTCTTTACTGCATCCCTCACTCCCAAACAATGACGAATTCACACGGAAATTCCGTCGCTATGAAATACGAGTACTATGTGTTCTAAGACATTTCCTTCTAAATCGAGCAACTTTTCTATGGAAACGACAGGATTTTCTTTTGGGATACGACAATCTCATTTCCGATCCACTAATCCTTCTTTACTGCGTCCCTCACTCCCACACATTGACCAATTCACACGGAACTTGCGTCGCTATGAAATACGAGTACTATGTGTTCTAAGACATTTCCTTCTAAATCGAGTAACGTTTCTATGGAAACGACAGGATTTTCTTTTGGGATACGACAATCGCATTTCCGATCCACTAATCCTTCTTTACTGCATCCCTCACTCCCACACATTGACGAATTCAGCGGAAATTCCGTCGCTGTGAAATACGAGTACTATGTGTTCTAAGACATTTCCTTCTAAATCGAGTAACGTTTCTATGGAAACGACAGGATTTTCTTTTGGGATACGACAATCTCATTTCCGATCCACTAATCCTTCTTTACTGCATCCCTCACTCCCACACATTGACAATATCACACGGAAATTGCGTCGCTATGAAATACGAGTACTATGTGTTCTAAGACGTTTCCTTCTAAATCGAGTAACGTTTCTATGGAAACGACAGGATTTTCTTTTGGGATACGACAATCTCATTTCCGATCCACTAATCCTTCTTTACTGCATCCCTCACTCCCACACATTGACGAATTCACACGGAAATTGCGTCCCTATGAAATACGAGTGCTATGTGTTCTAAGACATTTCCTTCTAAATCGAGTAACGTTTCTATGGAAACGACAGGATTTTCTTTTGGGATACGACAATCACATTTCCGATCCACTAATCCTTCTTTACTGCATCCCTCACTCCCAAACATTGACGAATTCACACGGAAATTACGTCGCTATCAAATACCAGTACTATGTGTTCTAAGACATTTCCTTCTAAATCGAGTAACGTTTCTATGGAAACGGCAGGATTTTCTTTTGGGATACGACAATCTCATTTCCGAACCACTAATCCTTCTTTACTGCATCCCTCACTCCCAAACATTGACGAATTCACACGGAAATTCCGTTGCTATGAAATACGAGTGCTATGTGTTCTAAGACATTTCCTTCTAAATCGAGTAACGTTTCTATGGAAACGACAGGATTTTCTTTTGGAATACGACAATCTCATTTCTGTTCCACTAATCCTTCTTTACTGCATCCCTCACTCCCACACATTAACGAGTTCACACGGAAATTGCGTCGCTATGAAATACGAGTACTATGTGTTCTAAGACATTTCCTTCTAAATCGAGTGACGTTTCTATGGAAACGACAGGATTTTCTTTTGGGATACGACAATCACATTTCCGATCCACTAATCCTTCTTTACTGCATCCCTCACTCCCACACATTGACGAAATCACACGGGAAATGCGTCGCTATGAAATACGAGTACTATGTGTTCTAAGATATTTCCTTCCAAATCGAGTAACGTTTCTATGGAATCGGAAGGACTTTCTTTTGGGATACGACAATCTCATTTCCGATTCACTAATCCTTCTTTACTGCATCCCTCACTCCCACACACTGACGAATTCACACGAAAAGTCCGTCGCTATGAAATACGAGTACTTTGTGTTCTAAGACATTTCCTTCTAAATCGAGTAACGTTTCTATGGAAACGACAGGATTTTCTTTTGGGATACGACAATCTCATTTCCGAACCACTAATCCTTCTTTACTGCATCCCTCACACCCCCCCCCATTGACGAATTCACACGGAAATTGCGTCACTATGAAATGCGAGTACTATGGGTTCTATGACTTCTCCTTCTAAATCGAGTAACGTTTCTATGGAAACGACAGGATTTTCTTTTGGGATACGACAATCACTTTTCCGATCCACTAATCCTTCTTTACTGCATCCCTCACTCCCAAACATTGACGAATTCACCCAGAAATTCCGTCGCTATGAAATACGAGTACTATGTGTTCTAAGACATTTCCTTTTAAATCGAGTAACGTTTCTATGGAAACGACAGGATTTTCATTTGGGATACGACAATCTCATTTCCGATCCACTAATCCTTCTCTACTGCATCCCTCACCCCCACACATTGACGAATTCACACGGAAATTGCGTCGCTATGAAATACGAGTACTATGTGTTCTAAGACGTTTCCTTCTAAATCGAGTAACGTTTCTATGGAAACGACAGGATTTTCTTTTGGGATACGACAATCTCCTTTCCGATCCACTAATCCTTCTTTACTGCATCCCTCACTCCCACACATTGACGAATTCACACGGAAATTGCGTCCCTATGAAATACGAGTACTATGTGTTCTAAGACATTTCATTCTAAATCGAGTAACGTTTCTATGGAAACGACAGGATTTTCTTTTGGGATACGACAATCACATTTCCGATCCACTAATCCTTCTTTACTGCATCCCTCACTCCCAAACATTGACAAATTCACACGGAAATTACGTAGCTATTAAATACGAGTACTATGTGTTCTAAGACATTTCCTTCTAAATCGAGTAACGTTTCTATGTAAACGACAGGATTTTCTTTTGGGATACGACAATCTCATTTCCGTACCACTAATCCTTCTTTACTGCATCCCTCACACCCCCCCCCCCCCCATTGACGAATTCACACGGAATTTGCGTCGCTATGAAATGCGAGTACTATGGGTTCTATGACTTCTCCTTCTAAATCGAGTAACGTTTCTATGGAAACGGCAGGATTTTCTTTTGGGATACGACAATCTCATTTCCGAACCACTAATCCTTCTTTACTGCATCCCTCACTCCCAAACATTGACGAATTCACACGGAAATTCCGTTGCTATGAAATACGAGTGCTATGTGTTCTAAGACATTTCCTTCTAAATCGAGTAACGTTTCTATGGAAACGACAGGATTTTCTTTTGGAATACGACAATCTCATTTCTGTTCCACTAATCCTTCTTTACTGCATCCCTCACTCCCACACATTGACGAGTTCACACGGAAATTGCGTCGCTATGAAATACGAGTACTATGTGTTCTAAGACATTTCCTTCTAAATCGAGTGACGTTTCTATGGAAACGACAGGATTTTCTTTTGGGATACGACAATCACATTTCCGATCCACTAATCCTTCTTTACTGCATCCCTCACTCCCACACATTGACGAAATCACACGGGAAATGCGTCGCTATGAAATACGAGTACTATGTGTTCTAAGATATTTCCTTCCAAATCGAGTAACGTTTCTATGGAATCGGAAGGACTTTCTTTTGGGATACGACAATCTCATTTCCGATTCACTAATCCTTCTTTACTGCATCCCTCACTCCCACACACTGACGAATTCACACGAAAAGTCCGTCGCTATGAAATACGAGTACTTTGTGTTCTAAGACATTTCCTTCTAAATCGAGTAACGTTTCTATGGAAACGACAGGATATTCTCTTGGGATACGACAATCTCATTTCCGAACCACTAATCCTTCTTTACTGCATCCCTCACACCCCCCCCATTGACGAATTCACACGGAAATTGCGTCACTATGAAATGCGAGTACTATGGGTTCTATGACTTCTCCTTCTAAATCGAGTAACGTTTCTATGGAAACGACAGGATTTTCTTTTGGGATACGACAATCACTTTTCCGATCCACTAATCCTTCTTTACTGCATCCCTCACTCCCAAACATTGACGAATTCACCCAGAAATTCCGTCGCTATGAAATACGAGTACTATGTGTTCTAAGACATTTCCTTTTAAATCGAGTAACGTTTCTATGGAAACGACAGGATTTTCTTTTGGGATACGACAATCTCATTTCCGATCCACTAATCCTTCTCTACTGCATCCCTCACCCCCACACATTGACGAATTCACACGGAAATTGCGTCGCTATGAAATACGAGTACTATGTGTTCTAAGACGTTTCCTTCTAAATCGAGCAACGTTTCTATGGAAACGACAGGATTTTCTTTTGGGATACGACAATCTCATTTCCGATCCACTAATCCTTCTTTACTGCGTCCCTCACTCCCACACATTGACCAATTCACACGGAACTTGCGTCGCTATGAAATACGAGTACTATGTGTTCTAAGACATTTCCTTCTAAATCGAGTAACGTTTCTATGGAAACGACAGGATTTTCTTTTGGGATACGACAATCGCATTTCCGATCCACTAATCCTTCTTTACTGCATCCCTCACTCCCACACATTGACGAATTTAGCGGAAATTCCGTCGCTGTGAAATACGAGTACTATGTGTTCTAAGACATTTCCTTCTAAATCGAGTAACGTTTCTATGGAAACGACAGGATTTTCTTTTGGGATACGACAATCTCATTTCCGATCCACTAATCCTTCTTTACTGCATCCCTCACTCCCACACATTGACAATATCACACGGAAATTGCGTCGCTATGAAATACGAGTACTATGTGTTCTAAGACGTTTCCTTCTAAATCGAGTAACGTTTCTATGGAAACGACAGGATTTTCTTTTGGGATACGACAATCTCATTTCCGATCCACTAATCCTTCTTTACTGCATCCCTCACTCCCACACATTGACGAATTCACACGGAAATTGCGTCCCTATGAAATACGAGTGCTATGTGTTCTAAGACATTTCCTTCTAAATCGAGTAACGTTTCTATGGAAACGACAGGATTTTCTTTTGGGATACGACAATCACATTTCCGATCCACTAATCCTCCTTTACTGCATCCCTCACTCCCAAACATTGACGAATTCACACGGAAATTACGTCGCTATGAAATACCAGTACTATGTGTTCTAAGACATTTCCTTCTAAATCGAGTAACGTTTCTATGGAAACGGCAGGATTTTCTTTTGGGATACGACAATCTCATTTCCGAACCACTAATCCTTCTTTACTGCATCCCTCACTCCCAAACATTGACGAATTCACACGGAAATTCCGTTGCTATGAAATACGAGTGCTATGTGTTCTAAGACATTTCCTTCTAAATCGAGTAACGTTTCTATGGAAACGACAGGATTTTCTTTTGGAATACGACAATCTCATTTCTGTTCCACTAATCCTTCTTTACTGCATCCCTCACTCCCACACATTAACGAGTTCACACGGAAATTGCGTCGCTATGAAATACGAGTACTATGTGTTCTAAGACATTTCCTTCTAAATCGAGTGACGTTTCTATGGAAACGACAGTATTTTCTTTTGGGATACGACAATCACATTTCCGATCCACTAATCCTTCTTTACTGCATCCCTCACTCCCACACATTGACGAAATCACACGGGAAATGCGTCGCTATGAAATACGAGTACTATGTGTTCTAAGATATTTCCTTCCAAATCGAGTAACGTTTCTATGGAATCGGAAGGACTTTCTTTTGGGATACGACAATCTCATTTCCGATTCACTAATCCTTCTTTACTGCATCCCTCACTCCCACACACTGACGAATTCACACGAAAAGTCCGTCGCTATGAAATACGAGTACTTTGTGTTCTAAGACATTTCCTTCTAAATCGAGTAACGTTTCTATGGAAACGACAGGATTTTCTTTTGGGATACGACAATCTCATTTCCGAACCACTAATCCTTCTTTACTGCATCCCTCACACCCCCCCCATTGACGAATTCACACGGAAATTGCGTCACTATGAAATGCGAGTACTATGGGTTCTATGACTTCTCCTTCTAAATCGAGTAACGTTTCTATGGAAACGACAGGATTTTCTTTTGGGATACGACAATCACTTTTCCGATCCACTAATCCTTCTTTACTGCATCCCTCACTCCCAAACATTGACGAATTCACCCAGAAATTCCGTCGCTATGAAATACGAGTACTATGTGTTCTAAGACATTTCCTTTTAAATCGAGTAACGTTTCTATGGAAACGACAGGATTTTCTTTTGGGATACGACAATCTCATTTCCGATCCACTAATCCTTCTCTACTGCATCCCTCACCCCCACACATTGACGAATTCACACGGAAATTGCGTCGCTATGAAATACGAGTACTATGTGTTCTAAGACGTTTCCTTCTAAATCGAGTAACGTTTCTATGGAAACGACAGGATTTTCTTTTGGGATACGACAATCTCCTTTCCGATCCACTAATCCTTCTTTACTGCATCCCTCACTCCCACACATTGACGAATTCACACGGAAATTGCGTCCCTATGAAATACGAGTACTATGTGTTCTAAGACATTTCATTCTAAATCGAGTAACGTTTCTATGGAAACGACAGGATTTTCTTTTGGGATACGACAATCACATTTCCGATCCACTAATCCTTCTTTACTGCATCCCTCACTCCCAAACATTGACAAATTCACACGGAAATTACGTAGCTATTAAATACGAGTACTATGTGTTCTAAGACATTTCCTTCTAAATCGAGTAACGTTTCTATGTAAACGACAGGATTTTCTTTTGGGATACGACAATCTCATTTCCGTACCACTAATCCTTCTTTACTGCATCCCTCACACCCCCCCCCCCCATTGACGAATTCACACGGAATTTGCGTCGCTATGAAATGCGAGTACTATGGGTTCTATGACTTCTCCTTCTAAATCGAGTAACGTTTCTATGGAAACGACAGGATTTTCTTTTGGGATACGACAATCACTTTTCCGATCCACTAATCCTTCTTTACTGCATCCCTCACTCCCAAACATTGACGAATTCACCCACAAATTCCGTCGCTATGAAATACGAGTACTATGTGTTCTAAGACATTTCCTTTTAGATCGAGTAACGTTTCTATGGAAACGACAGGATTTTCTTTTGGGATACGACAATCTCATTTCCGATCCACTAATCCTTCTCTACTGCATCCCTCACCCCCACACATTGACGAATTCACACGGAAATTGCGTCGCTATGAAATACGAGTACTATGTGTTCTAAGACGTTTCCTTCTAAATCGAGTAACGTTTCTATGGAAACGACAGGATTTTCTTTTGGGATACGACAATCTCCTTTCCGATCCACTAATCCTTCTTTACTGCATCCCTCACTCCCACACATTGACGAATTCACACGGAAATTGCGTCCCTATGAAATACGAGTACTATGTGTTCTAAGACATTTCATTCTAAATCGAGTAACGTTTCTATGGAAACGACAGGATTTTCTTTTGGGATACGACAATCACATTTCCGATCCACTAATCCTTCTTTACTGCATCCCTCACTCCCAAACATTGACAAATTCACACGGAAATTACGTAGCTATTAAATACGAGTACTATGTGTTCTAAGACATTTCCTTCTAAATCGAGTAACGTTTCTATGTAAACGACAGGATTTTCTTTTGGGATACGACAATCTCATTTCCGTACCACTAATCCTTCTTTACTGCATCCCTCACACCCCCCCCCCCCCCCCCATTGACGAATTCACACCGAATTTGCGTCGCTATGAAATGCGAGTACTATGGGTTCTATGACTTCTCCTTCTAAATCGAGTAACGTTTCTATGGAAACGACAGGATTTTCTTTTGGGATACGACAATCACTTTTCCGATCCACTAATCCTTCTTTACTGCATCCCTCACTCCCAAACATTGACGAATTCACCCAGAAATTCCGTCGCTATGAAATACGAGTACTATGTGTTCTAAGACATTTCCTTTTAGATCGAGTAACGTTTCTATGGAAACGACAGGATTTTCTTTTGGGATACGACAATCTCATTTCCGATCCACTAATCCTTCTCTACTGCATCCCCCACTCCCACACATTGACGAATTCACACGGAAATTGCGTCGCTATGAAATACGAGTACTATGTGTTCTAAGTCGTTTCCTTCTAAATCGAGTAACGTTTCTATGGAAACGACAGGATTTTCTTTTGGGATACGACAATCTCCTTTCCGTACCACTAATCCTTCTTTACTGCATCCCTCACACCCCCCCCCCCCCCCATTGACGAATTCACACGGAATTTGCGTCGCTATGAAATGCGAGTACTATGGGTTCTATGACTTCTCCTTCTAAATCGAGTAACGTTTCTATGGAAACGACAGGATTTTCTTTTGGGATACGACAATCACTTTTCCGATCCACTAATCCTTCTTTACTGCATCCCTCACTCCCAAACATTGACGAATTCACCCGGAAATTCCGTCGCTATGAAATACGAGTACTATGTGTTCTATGACATTTCCCTTTAAATCGTGTAACGTTTCTATGGAAACGACAGGATTTTCTTTTGGGATACGACAATCTCATTTCCGATCCACTAATCCTTCTTTACTGCATCCCTCACTCCCACACATTGACGAATTCACACGGAAATTGCGTCGCTATGAAATACGAGTACTATGTGTTCTAAGACGTTTCCTTCTAAATCGAGTAACGTTTCTATGGAAATGACAGGATTTTCTTTTGGGATACGACAATCTCATTTCCGATCCACTAATCCTTCATTACTGCATCCCTCACACCCACACATTGACGAATTCACACGGAAATTGCGTCGCTATGAAATACGAGTACTATGTGTTCTAAGACATTTCCTTCTATATCGAGTAACGTTTATATGGAAACGACAGGTTTTTCTTTTGGGATACGACAATCTCATTTCCGATCCACTAATCCTTCTTTACTGCATCCCTCACTCCCAAACATTGACGAATTCACATGGAAATTCCGTCGCTATGAAATACGAGTACTATGTGTTCTAAGACATTTCCTTCTAAATCGAGTAACGTTTCTATGGAAACGGCAGGATTTTCTTTTGGGATACGACAATCACATTTCCGATCCACTAATCCTTCTTTACTGCATCCCTCACTCCCAAACATTGACGAATTCACACGGAAATTCCGTTGCTATGAAATACGAGTACTATGTGTTCTAAGACATTTCCTTCTAAATCGAGTAACGTTTCTATGGAAACGACAGGATTTTCTTTTGGATACGACAATCTCATTTCCGATCCACTAATCCTTCTTTACTGCATCCCTCACTCCCACACATTGACGAATTCACACGGAAATTGCGTCGCTATGAAATACGAGTACTATGTGTTCTAAGACATTTCCTTCTAAATCGAGTAACGTTTCTATGGAAACGACAGGATTTTCTTTTGGGATACGGCAATCACATTTCCGATCCACTAATCCTTCTTTACTGCATCCCTCACTCCCAAACATTGACGAATTCACACGGAAATTCCGTCGCTATGAAATACGAGTACTATGTGTTCTAAGACATTTCCTTCTAAATCGAGTAACGTTTCTATGGAAACGACAGGATTTTCTTTTGGGATACGACAATCACATTTCCGATCCACTAATCCTTCTTTACTGCATCCCTCACTCCCAAACATTGACGAATTCACACGGAAATTGCGTCCCTATGAAATACGAGTACTATGTGTTCTAAGACATTTCATTCTAAATCGAGTAACGTTTCTATGGAAACGACAGGATTTTCTTTTGGGATACGACAATCTCATTTCCGATCCACTAATCCTTCTTTACTGCATCCCTCACTCCCACACATTGACGAATTCACACGGAAATTGCGTCGCTATGAAATACGAGTACTATGTGTTCTAAGACATTTCCTTCTAAATCGAGTAACGTTTCTATGGAAACGACAGGATTTTCCTTTGGGATACGTCAATCACATTTCCGATCCACTAATCCTTCTTTACTGCATCCCTCACTCCCAAACATTGACGAATTCACACGGAAATTCCGTCGCTATGAAATACGAGTACTATGTGTTCTAAGACATTTCCTGCTAAATCGAGTAACGTTTCTATGGAAACGACAGGATTTTCTTTTGGGATACGACAATCACATTTCCGATCCACTAATCCTTCTTTACTGCATCCCTCACTCCCAAACATTGACGAATTCACACGGAAATTCCGTCGCTATGAAATACGAGTACTATGTGTTCTGAGACATTTATTTCTAAATCGAGTAACGTTTCTATGGAAACGACAGGATTTTCTTTTGGGATACGACAATCACATTTCCGATCGACTAATCCTTCTTTACTGCATCCCTCACTCCCAAACATTGACGAATTCACACGGAAATTCCGTCGCTATGAAATACAAGTACTATGTGTTCTAAGACATTTCCTTCTAAATCGAGTAACGTTTCTATGGAAACGACAGGATTTTCTTTTGGGATACGAGAATCTCATTTCTGATCCACTAATCCTTCTTTACTGCATCCCCCACTCCCACACATTGACGAACTCACACGGAAATTGCGTCGCTATGAAATACGAGTACTATGTGTTCTAAGACATTTCCTTCTAAATCGCGTAACGTTTCTATGGAAACGACAGGATTTTCTTTTGGGATACGACAATCACATTTCCGATCCACTAATCCTTCTTTACTGCATCCCTCACTCGCAAACATTGACGAATTCGCACGGAAATTCCGTCGCTATGAAATACCAGTACTATGTGTTCTAAGACATTTCCTTCTAAATCGAGTAACGTTTCTATGGAAACGACAGGATTTTCTTTTGGGATACGACAATCACATTTCCGATCCACTAATCCTTCTTTACTGCATCCCTCACTCCCACACATTGACGAATTCACACGGAAATTGCGTCGCTATGAAATACGAGTACTATGTGTTCTAAGACATTTCCTTCTAAATCGAGTAACTTTTCTATGGAAACGACAGGATTTTCTTTTGGGATACGACAATCACATTTCCGATCCACTAATCCTTCTTTACTGCATCCCTCACTCCCAAACATTGACGAATTCACACGGAAATTCCGTCGCTATGAAATACGAGTACTATGTGTTCTAAGACATTTCCTTCTAAATCGAGTAACGTTTCTATGGAAACGACAGGATTTTCTTTTCGGATACGACAATCACATTTCCGATCCACTAATCCTTCTTTACTGCATCCCTCACTCCCAAACATTGACGAATTCACACGGAAATTAGGTCGCTATGAAATACGAGTACTATGTGTTCTAAGACATTTCCTTCTAAATCGAGTAACGTTTCTATGGAAACGACAGGATTTTCTTTTGGGATACGACAATCTCATTTCCGACCCACTAATCCTTCTTTACTGCATCCCTCACTCCCACACATTGACGAATTCACACGGAACTTGCGTCGCTCTGAAATACGAGAACTATGTGTTCTAAGACATTTCCTTCTAAATCGAGTAACGTTTCTATGGAAACGACTGGATTTTCTTTTGGGATACGACAATCTCATTTCCGATCCACTAATCCTTCTTTACTGCATCCATCACTCCCACACATTGACGAATTCACACGGAAATTGCGTCGCTATGAAATACGAGTACTATGTGTTCTAAGACATTTCCTTCTAAATCGAGTAACGTTTCTATGGAAACGACAGGATTTTTTTTTGGGATACGACAATCACATTTCCGATCCACTAATCCTTCTTTACTGCATCCCTCACTCCCAAACATTTTAGAATTCACGCGGACATTCCGTCGCTATGAAATACGAGTACTATGTGTTCTAAGACATTTCCTTCTAAATCGAGTAACGTTTCTATGGAAATGACAGGATTCTCTTTTGGGATACAACAATCTCATTTCCGATCCACTAATCCTTCTTTACTGCATCCCTCACTCCCAAACATTGACGAATTCACACGGAAATTACGTCGCTATGAAATACGAGTACTATGTGTTCTAAGACATTTCCTTCTAAATCGAGTAACGTTTCTATGGAAGCGACAGGATTTTCTTTTGGGATACGATAATCACATTTCCGATCCACTAATCGTTCTTTACTGCATCCCTGACTCCCTAACATTGACGAATTCACACGGAAATTGCGTCGCTATGAAATACGAGTACTATGTGTTCTAAGACATTTCCTTCTAAATCGAGTAACGTTTCTATGGAAACGACAGGATTTTCTTTTGGGATACGACAATCACATTTCCGATCCGCTAATTTTCTTTACTGCATCCCTCACTCCCAAACATTGACGAATTCACACGGAAATTGCGTCGCTATGATATACGAGTACTATGTGTTCTAAGACATTTCGTTCTAAATCGAGTAACGTTTCTATGGAAACGACAGGATTTTCTTTTGGGATACGACAATCACATTTCCGAACCACTAATCGTCCTTTACTGCATCCCTCACTCCCACACATTGACGAATTCACACGGAAATTGCGTCGCTATGATATACGAGTACTATGTGTTCTAAGACATTTCGTTCTAAATCGAGTAACGTTTCTATGGAAACGACAGGATTTTCTTTTGGGATACGACAATCTCATTTCCGATCCTCTAATCCTTCTTTACTGCATCCCTCACTCCCACACATTGACGAATTCACACGGAAGTTGCGTCGCTATGAAATACGAGTACTATGTGTTCTAAGACATTTCCTTCTAAATCGAGTAACGTTTCTATGGAAACGACAGGATTTTCTTTTGGGATACGACAATCTCATTTCCGATCCACTAATTTTCTTTACTACATCCCTCACTCCCACACATTGACGAATTCACACGGAAATTGCGTCGCTGTGAAATACGAGTACTATGTGTTCTAAGACATTTCCTTCTAAATCGAGAAACGTTTCTATGGAAACGACAGGATTTTCTTTTGGGATACGACAATCACATTTCCGAACCACTAATCGTCCTTTACTGCATCCCTCACTCCCACACATTGACGAATTCACACGGAAATTGCGTCGCTATGAAATACGAGTACTACGTGTTCTAAGACATTTCCTTCTAAATCGAGTAACGTTTCTATGGAAACGACAGGATTTTCTTTTAGGATACGACAATCACTTTTCCGATCCACTAATCCTTCTTTACTGCATCCCTCACTCCCAAACATTGACGAATTCACACGGAAATTCCATCGCTATGAAATACGAGTACTATGTGTTCTAAGACATTTCCTTCTTAATCGAGTAACGTTTCTATGGAAACGACAGGATTTTCTTTTGGGATCCGACAATCTCATTTCCGATCCACTAATCCTTCTTTACTGCATCCCTCACGCCCACAAATTGACGAACTCACACGGAAATTGCGTCGCTATGAAATACGAGTACTATGTGTTCTAAGACATTTTCTTCTAAATCGAGTAATGTTTCTATGGAAACGAAAGGATTTTCTTTTGGGATACGACAATCACATTTCCGATCCACTAATCCTTCTTTACTGCATCCCTCACTCCCAAACATTGACGAATTCACACGGGAATTCCGTCGCTATGAAATACAAGTACTATGTGTTCTAAGACATTTCGTTCTATATCGAGTAACGTTTCTATGGAAACGACAGGATTTTCTTTTGGGATACGACAATCACATTTCCGTTCCACTAATCCTTCTTTACTGCATCCCTTACTAACACACATTGACGAATTCACACGGAAATTGCGTCGCTATGAAATACGAGTACTATGTGTTCTAAGACATTTCCTTCTAAATGGAGTAACGTTTCTATGGAAACGACAGGAATTTCCTTTGGGATACGACAATCTCATTTCCGATCCACTAATCCTTCTTTACTGCATCCCTCACTCCCACACATTGACGAATTCACACGGAACTTGCGTCGCTCTGAAATACGAGAACTATGTGTTCTAAGACATTTCCTTCTAAATCGAGTAACGTTTCTATGGAAACGACTGGATTTTCTTTTGGGATACGACAATCTCATTTCCGATCCACTAATCCTTCTTTACTGCATCCATCACTCCCACACATTGACGAATTCACACGGAAATTGCGTCGCTATGAAATACGAGTACTATGTGTTCTAAGACATTTCCTTCTAAATCGAGTAACGTTTCTATGGAAACGACAGGATTTTTTTTTGGGATACGACAATCACATTTCCGATCCACTAATCCTTCTTTACTGCATCCCTCACTCCCAAACATTTTAGAATTCACGCGGACATTCCGTCGCTATGAAATACGAGTACTATGTGTTCTAAGACATTTCCTTCTAAATCGAGTAACGTTTCTATGGAAATGACAGGATTCTCTTTTGGGATACAACAATCTCATTTCCGATCCACTAATCCTTCTTTACTGCATCCCTCACTCCCAAACATTGACGAATTCACACGGAAATTACGTCGCTATGAAATACGAGTACTATGTGTTCTAAGACATTTCCTTCTAAATCGAGTAACGTTTCTATGGAAGCGACAGGATTTTCTTTTGGGATACGATAATCACATTTCCGATCCACTAATCGTTCTTTACTGCATCCCTGACTCCCTAACATTGACGAATTCACACGGAAATTGCGTCGCTATGAAATACGAGTACTATGTGTTCTAAGACATTTCCTTCTAAATCGAGTAACGTTTCTATGGAAACGACAGGATTTTCTTTTGGGATACGACAATCACATTTCCGATCCGCTAATTTCCTTTACTGCATCCCTCACTCCCAAACATTGACGAATTCACACGGAAATTGCGTCGCTATGATATACGAGTACTATGTGTTCTAAGACATTTCGTTCTAAATCGAGTAACGTTTCTATGGAAACGACAGGATTTTCTTTTGGGATACGACAATCACATTTCCGAACCACTAATCGTCCTTTACTGCATCCCTCACTCCCACACATTGACGAATTCACACGGAAATTGCGTCGCTATGATATACGAGTACTATGTGTTCTAAGACATTTCGTGCTAAATCGAGTAACGTTTCTATGGAAACGACAGGATTTTCTTTTGGGATACGACAATCTCATTTCCGATCCTCTAATCCTTCTTTACTGCATCCCTCACTCCCACACATTGACGAATTCACACGGAAGTTGCGTCGCTATGAAATACGAGTACTATGTGTTCTAAGACATTTCCTTCTAAATCGAGTAACGTTTCTATGGAAACGACAGGATTTTCTTTTGGGATACGACAATCTCATTTCCGATCCACTAATTTTCTTTACTACATCCCTCACTCCCACACATTGACGAATTCACACGGAAATTGCGTCGCTGTGAAATACGAGTACTATGTGTTCTAAGACATTTCCTTCTAAATCGAGAAACGTTTCTATGGAAACGACAGGATTTTCTTTTGGGATACGACAATCACATTTCCGAACCACTAATCGTCCTTTACTGCATCCCTCACTCCCACACATTGACGAATTCACACGGAAATTGCGTCGCTATGAAATACGTGTACTACGTGTTCTAAGACATTTCCTTCTAAATCGAGTAACGTTTCTATGGAAACGACAGGATTTTCTTTTAGGATACGACAATCACTTTTCCGATCCACTAATCCTTCTTTACTGCATCCCTCACTCCCAAACATTGACGAATTCACACGGAAATTCCATCGCTATGAAATACGAGTACTATGTGTTCTAAGACATTTCCTTCTTAATCGAGTAACGTTTCTATGGAAACGACAGGATTTTCTTTTGGGATCCGACAATCTCATTTCCGATCCACTAATCCTTCTTTACTGCATCCCTCACGCCCACAAATTGACGAACTCACACGGAAATTGCGTCGCTATGAAATACGAGTACTATGTGTTCTAAGACATTTTCTTCTAAATCGAGTAATGTTTCTATGGAAACGAAAGGATTTTCTTTTGGGATACGACAATCACATTTCCGATCCACTAATCCTTCTTTACTGCATCCCTCACTCCCAAACATTGACGAATTCACACGGGAATTCCGTCGCTATGAAATACAAGTACTATGTGTTCTAAGACATTTCGTTCTATATCGAGTAACGTTTCTATGGAAACGACAGGATTTTCTTTTGGGATACGACAATCACATTTCCGTTCCACTAATCCTTCTTTACTGCATCCCTTACTAACACACATTGACGAATTCACACGGAAATTGCGTCGCTATGAAATACGAGTACTATGTGTTCTAAGACATTTCCTTCTAAATGGAGTAACGTTTCTATGGAAACGACAGGAATTTCCTTTGGGATACGACAATCTCATTTCCGATCCACTAATCCTTCTTTACTGCATCCCTCACTCCCACACATTGACGAATTCACACGGAAATTGCGTCGCTATGAAATACGAGTACTATGTGTTCTAAGACATTTCCTTCTAAATCGAGTAACGTTTCTGTGGAAACGACAGGATTTTCTTTTGGTAAACGACAATCACATTTCCGATCCTCTAATCCTCCTTTACTACATCCCTCACTCCCAAACATTGACGAATTCACACGGAAATTGCGTCGCTATGAAATAGGAGTACTATGTGTTCTAAGACATTTCCTTCTAAATCGAGTAACGTTTCTATGGAAACGACAGGATTTTCTTTTGGGATACGGCAATCACATTTCCGATCCACTAATCCTTCTTTACTGCATCCCTCACTCCCAAACATTGACGAATTCACACGGAAATTCCGTCGCTATGAAATACGAGTACTATGTGTTCTAAGACATTTCCTTCTAAATCGAGTAAGGTTTCTATGGAAACGACAGGATTTTCTTTTGGGATACGACAATCTCATTTCCGATCCACTAATCCTTCTTTACTGCATCCCTCACTCCCACACATTGACGAATTCACACGGAAATTGCGTCGCTATGAAATACGAGAACTAAGTGTTCTAAGACATTTCCTTCTAAATCGAGTAACGTTTCTATGGATACGACAGGATTTTCTTTTGGGATACGACAATCTCATTTCCGATCCACTAATCCTTCTTTACTGCATTCCTCACTCCCACACATTGACGAATTCACACGGAAATTGCGTCGCTATGAAATACGAGTACTATGTGTTCTAAGACATTACCTTCTTAATCGAGTAACGTTTCTATGGAAACAACAGGATTTTTTTTTGGGATACGACAATCACATTTCCGATCCACTAATCCTTCTTTACTGCATCCCTCACTTCAAAAAATTTTAGAATTCACACGGAAGTTCCGTCGCTATGAAATACGAGTACTATGTGTTCTAAGACATTTCCTTCTAAATCGAGTAACGTTTCTATGGAAACGACAGGATTTTCTTTTGGGATACGACAATCACATTTCCGATCCACTAATCCTTCTGTACTGCATCCCTCACTAACACACATTGACGAATTCACACGGAAATTGCGTCGCTATGAAATACGAGTACTATGTGTTCTAAGACATTTCCTTCTAAATCGAGTAACGTTTGTATGGAAGCGACAGGATTTTCCTTTGGGATACGACAATCTCATTTCCGAACCACTAGTCCTTCTTTACTGCATCCCTCACTCCCACACATTGACGAATTCACACGGAAATTGCGTCGCTATGAAATACGGGTACTATGTGTTCTAAGACATTTCCTTCTAAATCGAGTAACGTTTCTATGGAAACGACAGGATTTTCTTTTGGGATACGACAATCTCATTTCCGATCCACTAATCCTTCTTTACTGCATCCCTCACTCCCACACATTGACGAATTCACACGGAAATTGCGTCGCTATGAAATACGAGTACTATGTGTTCTAAGACATTTCCTTCTAAATCGTGTAACGTTTCTATGGAAACGACAGGATTTTCTTTTGGGATACGACAATCACATTTCCGATCCACTAATCCTTCTTTACTGCATCCCTCACTCCCACACATTGATGAATTCACACGGAAATTGCGTCGCTATGAAATACGAGTACTATGAGTTCTAAGACATTTCCTTCTAAATCGAGTAACGTTACAATGGAAACGACAGGATTTTCTTTTGGGATACGACAATCTCATTTCCGATCCACTAATTTTCTTTACTACATCCCTCACTCCCACACATTGACGAATTCACACGGAAATTGCGTCGCTGTGAAATACGAGTACTATGTGTTCTAAGACATTTCCTTCTAAATCGAGTAACGTTTCTATGGAAACGACAGGATTTTCTTTTGGGATACGACAATCACATTTCCGAACCACTAATCGTCCTTTACTGCTTCCCTCACTCCCACACATTGACGAATTCACACGGAAATTGCGTCGCTATGAAATACGAGTACTACGTGTTCTAAGACATTTCCTTCTAAATCGAGTAACGTTTCTATGGAAACGACAGGATTTTCTTTTGGGATACGACAATCACTTTTCCGATCCACTAATCCTTCTTTACTGCATCCCTCACTCCCAAACATTGACGAATTCACACGGAAATTCCATCGCTATGAAATACGAGTACTATGTGTTCTAAGACATTTCCTTCTTAATCGAGTAACGTTTCTATGGAAACGACAGGATTTTCTTTTGGGATCCGACAATCTCATTTCCGATCCACTAATCCTTCTTTACTGCATCCCTCACGCCCACAAATTGACGAACTCACACGGAAATTGCGTCGCTATGAAATACGAGTACTATGTGTTCTAAGACATTTTCTTCTAAATCGAGTAATGTTTCTATGGAAACGAAAGGATTTTCTTTTGGGATACGACAATCACATTTCCGATCCACTAATCCTTCTTTACTGCATCCCTCACTCCCAAACATTGACGAATTCACACGGAAATTCCGTCGGTATGAAATACAAGTACTATGTGTTCTAAGACATTTCGTTCTAAATCGAGTAACGTTTCTATGGAAACGACAGGATTTTCTTTTGGGATACGACAATCACATTTCCGTTCCACTAATCCTTCTTTACTGCATCCCTTACTAACACACGTTGACGAATTCACACGGAAATTGCGTCGCTATGAAATACGAGTACTATGTGTTCTAAGACATTTCCTTCTAAATGGAGTAACGTTTCTATGGAAACGACAGGATTTTCCTTTGGGATACGACAATCTCATTTCCGATCCACTAATCCTTCTTTACTGCATCCCTCACTCCCACACATTGACGAATTCACACGGAAATTGCGTCGCTATGAAATACGAGTACTATGTGTTCTAAGACATTTCCTTCTAAATCGAGTAACGTTTCGGTGGAAACGACAGGATTTTCTTTTGGTAAACGACAATCACATTTCCGATCCACTAATCCTCCTTTACTGCATCCCTCACTCCCAAACATTGACGAATTCACACGGAAATTGCGTCGCTATGAAATACGAGTACTATGTGTTCTAAGACATTTCCTTCTAAATCGAGTAACGTTTCTATGGAAACGACAGGATTTTCTTTTGGGATACGGCAATCATTTTTCCGATCCACTAATCCTTCTTTACTGCATCCCTCACTCCCAAACATTGACGAATTCACACGGAAATTCCGTCGCTATGAAATACGAGTACTATGTGTTCTAAGACATTTCCTTCTAAATCGAGTAAGGTTTCTATGGAAACGACAGGATTTTCTTTTGGGATACGACAATCTCATTTCCGATCCACTAATCCTTCTTTACTGCATCCCTCACTCCCACACATTGACGAATTCACACGGAAATTGCGTCGCTATGAAATACGAGAACTAAGTGTTCTAAGACATTTCCTTCTAAATCGAGTAACGTTTCTATGGAAACGACAGGATTTTCTTTTGGGATACGACAATCTCATTTCCGATCCACTAATCCTTCTTTACTGCATTCCTCACTCCCACACATTGACGAATTCACACGGAAATTGCGTCGCTATGAAATACGAGTACTATGTGTTCTAAGACATTACCTTCTTAATCGTGTAACGTTTCTATGGAAACAACAGGATTTCTTTTTGGGATACGACAATCACATTTCCGATCCACTAATCCTTCTTTACTGCATCCCTCACTTCAAAAAATTTTAGAATTCACACGGAAGTTCCGTCGCTATGAAATACGAGTACTATGTGTTCTACGACATTTCCTTCTAAATCGAGTAACGTTTCTATGGAAACGACAGGATTCTCTTTTGGGATACGACAATCTCATTTCCGATCCACTAATTTTCTTTACTACATCCCTCACCCCCACACATTGACGAATTCACACGGAAATTGCGTCGCTGTGAAATACGAGTACTATGTGTTCTAAGACATTTCCTTCTAAATCGAGTAACGTTTCTATGGAAACGACAGGATTTTCTTTTGGGATACGACAATCACATTTCCGAACCACTAATCGTCCTTTACTGCTTCCCTCACTCCCACACATTGACGAATTCACACGGAAATTGCGTCGCTATGAAATACGAGTACTACGTGTTCTAAGACATTTCCTTCTAAATCGAGTAACGTTTCTATGGAAACGACAGGATTTTCTTTTGGGATACGACAATCACTTTTCCGATCCACTAATCCTTCTTTACTGCATCCCTCACTCCCAAACATTGACGAATTCACACGGAAATTCCATCGCTATGAAATACGAGTACTATGTGTTCTAAGACATTTCCTTCTTAATCGAGTAACGTTTCTATGGAAACGACAGGATTTTCTTTTGGGATCCGACAATCTCATTTCCGATCCACTAATCCTTCTTTACTGCATCCCTCACGCCCACAAATTGACGAACTCACACGGAAATTGCGTCGCTATGAAATACGAGTACTATGTGTTCTAAGACATTTTCTTCTAAATCGAGTAATGTTTCTATGGAAACGAAAGGATTTTCTTTTGGGATCCGACAATCACATTTCCGATCCACTAATCCTTCTTTACTGCATCCCTCACTCCCAAACATTGACGAATTCACACGGAAATTCCGTCGGTATGAAATACAAGTACTATGTGTTCTAAGACATTTCGTTCTAAATCGAGTAACGTTTCTATGGAAACGACAGGATTTTCTTTTGGGATACGACAATCACATTTCCGTTCCACTAATCCTTCTTTACTGCATCCCTTACTAACACACATTGACGAATTCACACGGAATTTGCGTCGCTATGAAATACGAGTACTATGTGTTCTAAGACATTTCCTTCTAAATGGAGTAACGTTTCTATGGAAACGACAGGATTTTCCTTTGGGGTACGACAATCTCATTTCCGATCCACTAATCCTTCTTTACTGCATCCCTCACTCCCACACATTGACAAATTCACACGGAAATTGCGTCGCTATGAAATACGAGTACTATGTGTTCTAAGACATTTCCTTCTAAATCGAGTAACGTTTCGGTGGAAACGACAGGATTTTCTTTTGGTAAACGACAATCACATTTCCGATCCACTAATCCTCCTTTACTGCATCCCTCACTCCCAAACATTGACGAATTCACACGGAAATTGCGTCGCTATGAAATACGAGTACTATGTGTTCTAAGACATTTCCTTCTAAATCGAGTAACGTTTCTATGGAAACGACAGGATTTTCTTTTGGGATACGGCAATCACATTTCCGATCCACTAATCCTTCTTTACTGCATCCCTCACTCCCAAACATTGACGAATTCACACGGAAATTCCGTCGCTATGAAATACGAGTACTATGTGTTCTAAGACATTTCCTTCTAAATCGAGTAAGGTTTCTATGGAAACGACAGGATTTTCTTTTGGGATACGACAATCTCATTTCCGATCCACTAATCCTTCTTTACTGTATCCCTCACTCCCACACATTGACGAATTCACACGGAAATTGCGTCGCTATGAAATACGAGAACTAAGTGTTCTAAGACATTTCCTTCTAAATCGAGTAACGTTTCTATGGAAACGACAGGATTTTCTTTTGGGATACGACAATCTCATTTCCGATCCACTAATCCTTCTTTACTGCATTCCTCACTCCCACACATTGACGAATTCACACGGAAATTGCGTCGCTATGAAATACGAGTACTATGTGTTCTAAGACATTACCTTCTTAATCGAGTAACGTTTCTATGGTAACAACAGGATTTTTTTTTGGGATACGACAATCACATTTCCGATCCACTAACCCTTCTTTACTGGATCCCTCACTTCAAAAAATTTTAGAATTCACACGGAAGTTCCGTCGCTATGAAATACGAGTACTATCTGTTCTAAGACATTTCCTTCTAAATCGAGTAACGTTTCTATGGAAACGACAGGATTCTCTTTTGGGATACGACAATCTCATTTCCGATCCACTAATCCTTCTTTACTGCATCCCTCACTACCAAACATTGACGAATTCACACGGAAATTACGTCGCTATGAAATACGAGTACTATGTGTTCTAAGACATTTCCTTCTAAATCGAGTAACGTTTCTATGGAAATGACAGGATTTTCTTTTGGGATACGACAATCACGTTTCCTATCCACTAATCGTTCTTTACTGCATCCCTCACTCCCAAACATTGACGAATTCACACGGAAATTGCGTCGCTATGAAATACGAGTACTATGTGTTCTAAAACATTTCCTTCTAAATCGAGTAACGTTTCTATGGAAACGACAGGATTTTCTTTTGGGATACGACAATCACATTTCCGATCCACTAATCCTTCTTTACTGCATCCCTCACTCCCAAACATTGACGAATTCACACGGAAATTCCGTCGCTATGAAATACGAGTACTATGTGTTCTAAGACATTTCCTTCTAAATCGAGTAACGTTTCTATGGAATCGACAGGATTTTATTTTGGGATACGACAATCTCATTTCCGATCCACTAATCCTTCTTTACTGCATCCCTCACGCCCACACATTGACGAACTCACACGGAAATTGCGTTGCTATGAAATACGAGTACTATGTGTTCTAAGACATATCCTTCTAAATCGAGTAACGTTTCTATGGAAACGACAGGATTTTCTTTTGGGATACGACAATCACATTTCCGATCCACTAACCCTTCTTTACTGCATCCCTCACTCCCAAACATTGACGAATTCACACGGAAATTCCGTCGCTATGAAATACGAGTACTATGTGTTCTAAGACAGTTCCTTCTAAATCGAGTAACGTTTCTATGGAAACGACAGGATTTTCTTTTGGGATACGACAATCACATTTCCGATCCACTAATCCTTCTTTACTGCATCCCTCACTAACACACATTGACGAATTCACACGGAAATTGCGTCGCTATGAAATACGAGTACTATGTGTTCTAAGACATTTCCTTCTAAATCGAGTAACGTTTCTATGGAAACGACAGGATTTTCCTTTGGGATACGACAATCTCATTTCCGATCCACTAATCCTTCTTTACTGCATCCCTCACTCCCACACATTGACGAATTCACACGGAAATTGCGTCCCTATGAAATACGAGTACAATGTGTTCTAAGACATTTCGTTCTAAATCGAGTAACGTTTCTATGGAAACGACAGGATTTTCTTTTGGGATACGACAATCACATTTCCGATCCACTAATCCTTCTTTACTGCATCCCTCACTCCCAAACATTGACGAATACACACGGAAATTGAGTAGCTATGAAATACGAGTACTATGTGTTCTAAGACATTTCCTTCTAAATCGAGTTACATTTCTATGGAAACGACAGGATTTTCTTTTGGGATACGACAATCACATTTTCTGATCCACTAATCCTTCTTTACTGCATCCCTCACTCCCACACATTGACGAATTCACACGGAAATTGCGTCGCTATGAAATACGAGTACTATGTGTTCTATGACATTTCCTTCTAAATCGAGTAACGTTTCTATGGAAACGACAGGATTTTCTTTTCGGATACGACAATCTCATTTCCGATCCACTAATCCTTCTTTACTGCATCCCTCACTCCCACACATTGACGAATTCACACGGATATTGCGTCGCTATGAAAAACGAGTACTATGTGATCTAAGACATTTCCTTCTAAATCGAGTAACGTTTCTATGGAAACGACACGATTTTCTTTTGGAATGCGACAATCGTATTTCCGATCCACTAATCCTTCTTTACTGCATCCCTCACTCCCACACATTGACGAATTCACACGGAAATTGCGTCGCTATGAAATACGAGTACTATGTGTTCTAAGACATTTCCTTCTAAATCGAGTAACGTTTTTATGGAAACGACAGGATTTTCATTTGGGATACGACAATCTCATTTCCGATCCGCTAATCCTTCTTTACTGCATCCCTCACTCCCACACATTGACGAATTCACACGGAAATTCCGTCGCTGTGAAATACGAGTACTATGTGTTCTAAGACATTTCCTTCTAAATCGAGTAACGTTTCTATGGAAACGACAGGATTTTCTTTTGTGATACGACAATCTCATTTCCGATCCACTAATCCTTCTTTACTGCATCCCTCATTCCCACACATTGACGAATTCACACGGAATTTCAGTCGCTATGAAATACGAGTACTATGTGTTCTAAGACATTTCCTTCTAAATCGAGCAACGTTTCTATGGAAACGACAGGATTTTCTTTTGGGATACGACAACTTCATTTCCGATCCACTAATCCTTCTTTACTGCATCCCTCACTGCCAAACATTGACGAATTCACACGGAAATTGCGTCGCTATGAAATACGAGTACTATGTCTTCTAAGACATTTCCTTCTAAATCGAGTCACGTTTCTATGGAAACGACAGGATTTTCTTTTGGGTTACGACAATCACATTTCCGATCCACTAATTCATCTTTACTGCATCCCTCACTCCCACACATTGACGAATTCACACGGGAAATGCGTCGCTATGAAATACGAGTACTATGTGTTCTAAGACATTTCCTTCTAAATCGAGTAAGGTTTCTATGGAAACGACAGGAATTTCTTTTGGGATACGACAATCTCATTTCCGATCCACTAATCCTTCTTTACTGCATCCTTCACTTCCAAACATTGACGAATTCACACGGAAATTCCGTCTCTATGAAATACGAGTACTATATGTTCTAAGACATTTCCTTCTAAATCGAGTAACGTTTCTATGGAAACGACAGGATTTTCTTTTGGGATACGACAATCACATTTCCGATCCACTAATCCTTCTTTACTGCATCCCTCACTCCCAAACATTGACGAATTCACACCGAAATTCCGTCGCTATGAAATACGAGTACTATGTGTTCTAAGACATTTCCTTCTAAATCGAGTAACGTTTCTATGGAAACGACAGGATTTTCTTTTGGGATACGACAATCTCATTTCCGATCCACTAATCCTTCTTTACTGGATCCCTCACGCCCACACATTGACGAACTCACACGGAAATTGCGTCGCTATGAAATACGAGAACTATGTGTTCTAAGACATATCCTTCTAAATCGAGTAACGTTTCTATGGAAACGACAGGATTTTCTTTTGGGATACGACAATCACATTTCCGATCCACTAATCCTTCTTTACTGCATCCCTCACTCCCAAACATTGACGAATTCACACGGAAATTCCGTCGCTATGAAATACGAGTACTATGTGTTCTAAGACAGTTCCTTCTAAATCGAGTAACGTTTCTATGGAAACGACAGTATTTTCTTTTGGGATACGACAATCACATTTCCGATCCACTAATCCTTCTTTACTGCATCCCTCACTAACACACATTGACGAATTCACACGGAAATTGCGTCGCTATGAAATACGAGTATTATGTGTTCTAAGACATTTCCTTCTAAATCGAGTAACGTTTCTATGGAAACGACAGGATTTTCTTTTCGGATACGACAATCTCATTTCCGATCCACTAATCCTTCTTTACTGCATCCCTCACTCCCACACATTGACGAATGCACACGGATATTGCGTCGCTATGAAAAACGAGTACTATGTGTTCTAAGACATTTCCTTCTAAATCGAGTAACTTTTCTATGGAAACGACAGGATTTTCTTTTGGAATACGACAATCACATTTCCGATCCACTAATCCTTCTTTACTGCATCCTTCACTCCCACACATTGACGAATTCACACGGAAATTGCGTCGCTATGAAATACGAGTACTATGTGTTCTAAGACATTTCCTTCTAAATCGAGTAACGTTTCTATGGAAACGACAGGATTTTCATTTGGGATACGACAATCTCATTTCCGATCCGCTAATCCTTCTTTACTGCATCCCTCGCTCCCACACATTGACGATTTCACACGGAAATTGCGTCGCTATGAAATACGAGTACTATGTGTTCTAAGACATTTCCTTCTAAATCGAGTAACGTTTCTATGGAACGACAGGATTTTCTTTTGTGATACGACAATCTCATTTCCGATCCACTAATCCATCTTTACTGCATCCCTCACTCCCACACATTGACGAATTCACACGGAATTTCAGTCGCTATGAAATACGAGTACTATGTGTTCTAAGACATTTCCTTCTAAATCGAGCAACGTTTCTATGGAAACGACAGGATTTTCTTTTGGGATCCGACAATCTCATTTCCGATCCACTAATCCTTCTTTACTGCATCCCTCACTCCCAAACATTGACGAGTTCACACGGAAATTGCGTCGCTATGAAATACGAGTACTATGTCTTCTACGAGATTTCCTTCTAAATCGAGTCACGTTTCTATGGAAACGACAGGATTTTCTTTAGGGATACGACAATCACATTTCCGATCCACTAATTCTTCTTTACTGCATCCCTCACTCCCACACATTGACGAATTCACACGGGAAATGTGTCGCTATGAAATACGAGTACTATGTGTTCTAAGATATTTCCTTCTAAATCGAGTAAGGTTTCAATGGAAACGACAGGACTTTCTTTTGGGATACGACAATCTCATTTCCGATTCACTAATCCTTCTTTACTGCATCCCTCACTCCCACACACTGACGAATTCACACGGAAAGTCCGTCGCTATGAAATACGAGTACTATGTGTTCTAAGACATTTCCTTCTAAATCGAGTATCGTTTCTATGGAAACGACAGGATTTTCTTTTGCGATACGACAATCTCATTTCTGATCCACTAATCCTTCTTTACTGCATCCCTCACTCCCAAACATTGACGAATTCACACGGAAATTGCGTCGCCATGAAATACGAGTACTAAGTGTTCTAAGACATTTCCTTCTAAATCGAGTAACGTTTCTATGGAAACGACAGGATTTTCTTTTGGGATACGGCAATCACATTTCTGATCCACTAATTCTTCTTTACTGCATCCCTCACTCCCACACATTGACGAATTCACACGGGAAATGCGTCGCTATGAAATACGAGTACTATGTGTTCTAAGACAATTCCTTCTAAATCGAGTAAGGTTTCAATGGAAACGGCAGGACTTTCTTTTGGGATACGACAATCTCATTTCCGATTCACTAATCCTTCTTTACTGCATCCCTCACCCCCACACAGTGACGAATTCACACGGAAAGTCCGTCGCTATGAAATACGAGTACTATGTGTTCTAAGACATTTCCTTCTAAATCGAGTATCGTTTCTATGGAAACGACAGGATTTTCTTTTGGGATACGACAATCTCATTTCCGATCCACTAATCCTTCTTTACTGCATCCCTCACTCCCAAACATTGACGAATTCACACGGAAATTGCTTCGCTATGAAATACGAGTACTAAGTGTTCTAAGACATTTCCTTCTAAATCGAGTAACGTTTGTATGGAAACGACAGGATTTTCTTTTGGGATACGACAATCACACTTCTGATCCACTAATCCTTCTTTACTGCATCCCTCACTCCCACACATTGACGAATTCACACGGAAATTGCGTCGCTAAGAAATACGAGTACTATGTGTTCTAAGACATTACCTTCTAAATCGAGTAACGTTTCTATGGAAACGACAGGATTTTCTTTTGGGATACGACAATCTCATTTCCGATCCACTAATCCTTCTTTACTGCATCCCTCACTCCCAAACATTGACGAATTCACACGGAAATTCCGTCTCTATGAAATACGAGTACTATATGTTCTAAGACATTTCCTTCTAAATCGAGTAACGTTTCTATGGAAACGACAGGATTTTCTTTTGGGATACGACAATCACATTTCCGATCCATTAATCCTTCTTTACTGCATCCCTCACTCCCACACATTGACGAATTCACACGGAAATTGCGTCGCTATGAAATACGAGTACTATGTGTTCTAAGACATTTTCTTCTAAATCGAGTAACGTTTCTATGGAAACGACAGGATTTTCTTTTGGGATACGACAATCACATTTCCGATCCACTAATCCTTGTTTACTGCATCCCTCACTCCCACACATTGACGAATTCACACGGAAATTGCGTCGCTATGAAATACGAGTACTATGTGTTCTAAGACATTTCCTTCTAAATCTAGTAACGTTTCTATGGAAACGACAGGATTTTCTTTTGGGATACGACAATCACATTTCCGATCCACTAATCCTTGTTTACTGCATCCCTCACTACCACACATTGACGAATTCACACGGAAATTCCGTCGTTATGATATACGAGTACTATGTGTTCTAAGACATTTCCTTCTAAATCGAGTAACGTTTCTATGGAAACGACAGGATTTTCTTTTGGGATACGACAATCTCATTTCCGATCCACTAATCCTTCTTTACTGCATCCCTCACTCCCACACATTCACGAATTCACACGTAAATTGCGTCGCTATGAAATACGAGTACTATGTGTTCTAAGACATTTCCTTCTAAATCGAGTAACGTTTCTATGGAAACGACAGGATTATCTTTTGGGATACGACAATCTCATTTCCGATCCACTAATCCTTCTTTATAGCATCCCTCACTCCCTAACATTGACGAAATCACAACGAAATTGCGTCGCTATGAAATACGAGTACTATGTGTTCTAGGACATTTCCTTCTAAATCGAGTAACGTTTCTATGGAAACGACAGGAATTTCTTTTGGGAGACGACAATCGCATTTTCGATCCACTAATCCTTCTTTACTGCATCCCTCACTCCCACACATTGACGAATTCACACGGAAATTCCGTCGCTATGAAATACGAGTACTATGTGTTCTAAGACATTTCCTTCTAAATCGAGTAACGTTTCTATGGAAACGATAGGATATTCTTTTGGGATACGACAATCTCATTTCCGATCCACTAATCCTTCTTTACTGCATCCCTCACTCCCAAACATTGACGAATGCACACGGAAATTGCGTCGCTATGAAATACGAGTACTATGTGTTCTAAGACATTTCCTTCTAAATCGAGTAACGTTTCTATGGAAACGACAGGATTTTCTTTTGGGATACGACAATCACATTTCCGATCCACTAATTGTTGTTTACTGCATCCCTCACTACCACACATTGACGAATTCACACGGAAATTCCGTCGCTATGATATACGAGTACTATGTGTTGTAAGACATTTCCTTCTAAATCGAGTAACGTTTCTGTGGAAACGACAGGATTATCTTTTGGGATACGACAATCTCATTTCCGATCCACTAATCGAGTAACGTTTCTATGGAAACGACAAGATTTTCTTTTGGGATACGACAATCTCATTTCCGATCCACTAATCCTTCTTTACTGCATCCCTCACTCCCACAAATTGACGAATTCACACGGAAATTGCGTCGCTATGAAATACGAGAACTATGTGTTCTAAGACATTTCCTTCTAAATCGAGTAACGTTTCTATGGAAACGACAGGATTATCTTTTGGGATACGACAATCTCATTTCCGATCCACTAATCCCTCTTTATTGCATCCCTCACTCCCACACATTGACGAATTCACACGGAAATTGCGTCGCTATGAAATACGAGTACTATGTGTTCTAAAACATTTCCTTCTAAATCGAGTAACGTTTCTATGGAAACGACAGGATTTTCATTTGGGATACGACAATCTCATTTCCGATCCGCTAATCCTTCTTTACTGCATCCCTCGCTCCCACACATTGACGAATTCACACGGAAATTGCGTCGCTATGAAATACGAGTACTATGTGTTCTAAGACATTTCCTTCTAAATCGAGTAACGTTTCTATGGAAACGACAGGATTTTCTTTTGTGATACGACCATCTCATTTCCGATCCACTAATCCATCTTTACTGCATCCCTCACTCCCAAACATTGACGAATTCACACGGAAATTCCGTCGCTATGAAATACGAGTACTATGTGTTCTAAGACAGTTCCTTCTAAATCGAGTAACGTTTCTATGGAAACGACAGTATTTTCTTTTGGGATACGACAATCACATTTCCGATCCACTAATCCTTCTTTACTGCATCCCTCACTAACACACATTGACGAATTCACACGGAAATTGCGTCGCTATGAAATACGAGTATTATGTGTTCTAAGACATTTCCTTCTAAATCGAGTAACGTTTCTATGGAAACGACAGGATTTTCTTTTCGGATACGACAATCTCATTTCCGATCCACTAATCCTTCTTTACTGCATCCCTCACTCCCACACATTGACGAATGCACACGGATATTGCGTCGCTATGAAAAACGAGTACTATGTGTTCTAAGACATTTCCTTCTAAATCGAGTAACTTTTCTATGGAAACGACAGGATTTTCTTTTGGAATACGACAATCACATTTCCGATCCACTAATCCTTCTTTACTGCATCCTTAACTCCCACACATTGACGAATTCACACGGAAATTGCGTCGCTATGAAATACGAGTACTATGTGTTCTAAGACATTTCCTTCTAAATCGAGTAACGTTTCTATGGAAACGACAGGATTTTCATTTGGGATACGACAATCTCATTTCCGATCCGCTAATCCTTCTTTACTGCATCCCTCGCTCCCACACATTGACGATTTCACACGGAAATTGCGTCGCTATGAAATACGAGTACTATGTGTTCTAAGACATTTCCTTCTAAATCGAGTAACGTTTCTATGGAACGACAGGATTTTCTTTTGTGATACGACAATCTCATTTCCGATCCACTAATCCATCTTTACTGCATCCCTCACTCCCACACATTGACGAATTCACACGGAATTTCAGTCGCTATGAAATACGAGTACTATGTGTTCTAAGACATTTCCTTCTAAATCGAGCAACGTTTCTATGGAAACGACAGGATTTTCTTTTGGGATCCGACAATCTCATTTCCGATCCACTAATCCTTCTTTACTGCATCCCTCACTCCCAAACATTGACGAGTTCACACGGAAATTGCGTCGCTATGAAATACGAGTACTATGTCTTCTACGAGATTTCCTTCTAAATCGAGTCACGTTTCTATGGAAACGACAGGATTTTCTTTAGGGATACGACAATCACATTTCCGATCCACTAATTCTTCTTTACTGCATCCCTCACTCCCACACATTGACGAATTCACACGGGAAATGTGTCGCTATGAAATACGAGTACTATGTGTTCTAAGATATTTCCTTCTAAATCGAGTAAGGTTTCAATGGAAACGACAGGACTTTCTTTTGGGATACGACAATCTCATTTCCGATTCACTAATCCTTCTTTACTGCATCCCTCACTCCCACACACTGACGAATTCACACGGAAAGTCCGTCGCTATGAAATACGAGTACTATGTGTTCTAAGACATTTCCTTCTAAATCGAGTATCGTTTCTATGGAAACGACAGGATTTTCTTTTGCGATACGACGATCTCATTTCTGATCCACAAATCCTTCTTTACTGCATCCCTCACTCCCAAACATTGACGAATTCACACGGAAATTGCGTCGCCATGAAATACGAGTACTAAGTGTTCTAAGACATTTCCTTCTAAATCGAGTAACGTTTCTATGGAAACGACAGGATTTTCTTTTGGGATACGGCAATCACATTTCTGATCCACTAATTCTTCTTTACTGCATCCCTCACTCCCACACATTGACGAATTCACACGGGAAATGCGTCGCTATGAAATACGAGTACTATGTGTTCTAAGACAATTCCTTCTAAATCGAGTAAGGTTTCAATGGAAACGGCAGGACTTTCTTTTGGGATACGACAATCTCATTTCCGATTCACTAATCCTTCTTTACTGCATCCCTCACCCCCACACAGTGACGAATTCACACGGAAAGTCCGTCGCTATGAAATACGAGTACTATGTGTTCTAAGACATTTCCTTCTAAATCGAGTATCGTTTCTATGGAAACGACAGGATTTTCTTTTGGGATACGACAATCTCATTTCCGATCCACTAATCCTTCTTTACTGCATCCCTCACTCCCAAACATTGACGAATTCACACGGAAATTGCTTCGCTATGAAATACGAGTACTAAGTGTTCTAAGACATTTCCTTCTAAATCGAGTAACGTTTCTATGGAAACGACAGGATTTTCTTTTGGGATACGACAATCACACTTCTGATCCACTAATCCTTCTTTACTGCATCCCTCACTCCCACACATTGACGAATTCACACGGAAATTGCGTCGCTAAGAAATACGAGTACTATGTGTTCTAAGACATTACCTTCTAAATCGAGTAACGTTTCTATGGAAACGACAGGATTTTCTTTTGGGATACGACAATCTCATTTCCGATCCACTAATCCTTCTTTACTGCATCCCTCACTCCCAAACATTGACGAATTCACACGGAAATTCCGTCTCTATGAAATACGAGTACTATATGTTCTAAGACATTTCCTTCTAAATCGAGTAACGTTTCTATGGAAACGACAGGATTTTCTTTTGGGATACGACAATCACATTTCCGATCCATTAATCCTTCTTTACTGCATCCCTCACTCCCACACATTGACAAATTCACACGGAAATTGCGTCGCTATGAAATACGAGTACTATGTGTTCTAAGACATTTTCTTCTAAATCGAGTAACGTTTCTATGGAAACGACAGGATTTTCTTTTGGGATACGACAATCACATTTCCGATCCACTAATCCTTGTTTACTGCATCCCTCACTCCCACACATTGACGAATTCACACGGAAATTGCGTCGCTATGAAATACGAGTACTATGTGTTCTAAGACATTTCCTTCTAAATCTAGTAACGTTTCTATGGAAACGACAGGATTTTCTTTTGGGATACGACAATCACATTTCCGATCCACTAATCCTTGTTTACTGCATCCCTCACTACCACACATTGACGAATTCACACGGAAATTCCGTCGCTATGATATACGAGTACTATGTGTTCTAAGACATTTCCTTCTAAATCGAGTAACGTTTCTATGGAAACGACAGGATTTTCTTTTGGGATACGACAATCTCATTTCCGATCCACTAATCCTTCTTTACTGCATCCCTCACTCCCACACATTCACGAATTCACACGTAAATAGCGTCGCTATGAAATACGAGTACTATGTGTTCTATGACATTTCCTTCTAAATCGAGTAACGTTTCTATGGAAACGACAGGATTATCTTTTGGGATACGACAATCTCATTTCCGATCCACTAATCCTTCTTTATAGCATCCCTCACTCCCTAACATTGACGAAATCACAACGAAATTGCGTCGCTATGAAATACGAGTACTATGTGTTCTAGGACATTTCCTTCTAAATCGAGTAACGTTTCTATGGAAACGACAGGAATTTCTTTTGGGAGACGACAATCGCATTTCCGATCCACTAATCCTTCTTTACTGCATCCCTCACTCCCACACATTGACGAATTCACACGGAAATTCCGTCGCTATGAAATACGAGTACTATGTGTTCTAAGACATTTCCTTCTAAATCGAGTAACGTTTCTATGGAAACGATAGGATATTCTTTTGGGATACGACAATCTCATTTCCGATCCACTAATCCTTCTTTACTGCATCCCTCACTCCCAAACATTGACGAATGCACACGGAAATTGCGTCGCTATGAAATACGAGTACTATGTGTTCTAAGACATTTCCTTCTAAATCGAGTAACGTTTCTATGGAAACGACAGGATTTTCTTTTGGGATACGACAATCACATTTCCGATCCACTAATTGTTGTTTACTGCATCCCTCACTACCACACATTGACGAATTCACACGGAAATTCCGTCGCTATGATATACGAGTACTATGTGTTGTAAGACATTTCCTTCTAAATCGAGTAACGTTTCTGTGGAAACGACAGGATTATCTTTTGGGATACGACAATCTCATTTCCGATCCACTAATCGAGTAACGTTTCTATGGAAACGACAAGATTTTCTTTTGGGATACGACAATCTCATTTCCGATCCACTAATCCGTCTTTACTGCATCCCTCACTCCCACAAATTGACGAATTCACACGGAAATTGCGTCGCTATGAAATACGAGAACTATGTGTTCTAAGACATTTCCTTCTAAATCGAGTAACGTTTCTATGGAAACGACAGGATTATCTTTTGGGATACGACAATCTCATTTCCGATCCACTAATCCCTCTTTATTGCATCCCTCACTCCCACACATTGACGAATTCACACGGAAATTGCGTCGCTATGAAATACGAGTACTATGTGTTCTAAAACATTTCCTTCTAAATCGAGTAACGTTTCTATGGAAACGACAGGATTTTCATTTGGGATACGACAATCTCATTTCCGATCCGCTAATCCTTCTTTACTGCATCCCTCGCTCCCACACATTGACGAATTCACACGGAAATTGCGTCGCTATGAAATACGAGTACTATGTGTTCTAAGACATTTCCTTCTAAATCGAGTAACGTTTCTATGGAAACGACAGGATTTTCTTTTGTGATATGACCATCTCATTTCCGATCCACTAATCCATCTTTACTGCACCCCTCACTCCCACACATTGACGAATTCACACGGAATTTCAGTCGCTATGAAATACGAGTACTATGTGTTCTAAGACATTTCCTTCTAAATCGAGCAACGTTTCTATGGAAACGACAGGATTTTCTTTTGGGATACGACAATCTCATTTCCGATCCACTAATCCTTCTTTACTGCATCCCTCACTCCCAAACATTGACGAATTCACACGGAAATTGCGTCGCTATGAAATACGAGTACTATGTCATCTAAGAGATTTCCTTCTAAATCGAGTCACGTTTCTATGGAAACGACAGGATTTTCTTTAGGGATACGACAATCACATTTCCGATCCACTAATTCTTCTTTACTGCATCCCTCACTCCCACACATTGACGAATTCACACGGGAAATGCGCCGCTATGAAATACGAGTACTATGTGTTCTAAGACATTTCCTTCTTAATCGAGTAAGGTTTCAATGGAAACGACAGGACTTTCTTTTGGGATACGACAATCTCATTTCCGATTCACTAATCCTTCTTTACTGCATCCCTCACTCCCACACACTGACGAATTCACACGGAAAGTCCGTCGCTGTGAAATACGAGTACTATGTGTTCTAAGACATTTCCTTCTAAATCGAGTATCGTTTCTATGGAAACGACAGGATTTTCTTTTGCGATACGACAATCTCATTTCCGATCCACTAATCCTTCTTTACTGCATCCCTCACTCCCAAACATTGACGAATTCACACGGAAATTGCGTCGCTATGAAATACGAGTACTAAGTGTTCTAAGACATTTCCTTCTAAATCGAGTAACGTTTCTATGGAAACGACAGGATTTTCTTTTGGGATACGACAATCACATTTCTGATCCACTGATTCTTCTTTACTGCATCCCTCACTCCCACACATTGACGATTTCACACGGGAAATGCGTCGCTATGAAATACGAGTACTATGTGTTCTAAGACAATTCCTTCTAAATCGAGTTAGGTTTCAATGGAAACGACAGGACTTTCTTTTGGGATACGACAATCTCATTTCCGATTCACTAATCCTTCTTTACTGCATCCCTCACTCCCACACACTGACGAATTCACACGGAAAGTCCGTCGCAATGAAATACGAGTACTATGTGTTCTAAGACATTTCCTTCTAAATCGAGTATCGTTTCTATGGAAACGACAGGATTTTCTTTTGGGATACGACAATCTCATTTCCGATCCACTAATCCTTCTTTACTGCATCCCTCACTCCCAAACATTGACGAATTCACACGGAAATTGCTTCGCTATGAAATACGAGTACTAAGTGTTCTAAGACATTTCCTTCTAAATCGAGTAACGTTTCTATGGAAACGACAGGATTTTCTTTTGGGATACGACAATCACATTTCTGATCCACTAATCCTTCTTTACTGCATCCCTCACTCCCACACATTGACGAATTCACACGGAAATTGCGTCGCTATGAAAGACGAGTACTATGTGTTCTAAGACATTACCTTCTAAATCGAGTAACGTTTCTATGGAAACGACAGGATTTTCTTTTGGGATACGACAATCTCATTTCCGATCCACTAATCCTTCTTTACTGCATCCCTCACTCCCAAACATTGACGAATTCACACGGAAATTCCGTCTCTATGAAATACGAGTACTTTATGTTCTAAGACATTTCCTTCTAAATCGAGTAACGTTTCTATGGAAACGACAGGATTTTCTTTTGGGATACGACAATCACATTTCCGATCCACTAATCCTTCTTTACTGCATCCCTCACTCCCACACATTGACGAATTCACACGGAAATTGCGTCGCTATGAAATACGAGTACTATGTGTTCTAAGACATTTTCTTCTAAATCGAGTAACGTTTCTATGGAAACGACAGGATTTTCTTTTGGGATACGACAATCACATTTCCGATCCACTAATCCTTGTTTACTGCATCCCTCACTCCCACACATTGACGAATTCACACGGAAATTGCGTCGCTATGAAATACGAGTACTATGTGTTCTAAGACATTTCCTTCTAAATCTAGTAACGTTTCTATGGAAACGACAGCATTTTCTTTTGGGATACGACAATCACATTTCCGATCCACTAATCCTTGTTTACTACATCCCTCACTACAACAAATTGACGAATTCACACGGAAATTCCGTCGCTATGATATACGAGTACTATGTGTTCTAAGACATTTCCTTCTAAATCGAGTAACGTTTCTATGGAAACGACAGGATTTTCTTTTGGGATACGACAATCTCATTTCCGATCCACTAATTCTTCTTTACTGCATCCCTCACTCCCACACATTCACGAATTCACACGTAAATTGCGTCGCTATGAAATACGAGTACTATGTGTTCTAAGACATTTCCTTCTAATTCGAGTAACGTTTCTATGGAAACGACAGGATTATCTTTTGGGATACGACAATCTCATTTCCGATCCACTAATCCTTCTTTATTGCATCCCTCACTCCCTAACATTAACGAAATCACACGGAAATTGCGTCGCTATGAAATACGAGTACTATGTGTTCTAAGACATTTCCTTCTAAATCGAGTAACGTTTCTATGGAAACGACAGGAATTTCTTTTGGGATACGACAATCGCATTTCCGATCCACTAATCCTTCTTTACTGCATCCCTCACTCCCACACATTGACGAATTCACACGGAAATTCCGTCGCTATGAAATACGAGTACTGTGTGTTCTAAGACATTTCCTTCTAAATCGAATAACGTTTCTATGGAAACGACAGGATTTTCTTTTGGGATACGACAATCTCATTTCCGATCCACTAATCCTTCTTTACTGCATCCCACACTCCCAAACATTGACGAATGCACACGGAAATTGCGTCGCTATGAAATACGAGTACTATGTGTTCTTAGACATTTCCTTCTAAATCGAGTAACGTTTCTATGGAAACGACAGGATTTTCTTTTGGGATACGACAATCACATTTCCGATCCACTAATTGTTGTTTACTGCATCCCTCACTAGCACACATTGACGAATTCACACGGAAATTCCGTCGCTATGATATACGAGTACTATGTGTTGTAAGACATTTCCTTCTAAATCGAGTAACGTTTCTATGGAAACGACAGGATTTTCTTTTGGGATACGACAATCACTTTTCCGATCCACTAATCCTTCTTTACTGCATCCCTCACTCCCAAACATTGACGAATTCACCCAGAAATTCCGTCGCTATGAAATACGAGTACTATGTGTTCTAAGACATTTCCATCTAAATCGAGTAACGTTTCTGTGGAAACGACAGGATTATCTTTTGGGATACGACAATCTCATTTCCGATCCACTAATCCTTCTTTATTGCATCCCTCACTCCCTAACACTGAAGAAATCACACGGAAATTGCGTCGCTATGAAATACGAGTACTATGTGTTCTAAGACATTTCCTTCTAAATCGAGTAACGTTTCTATGGAAACGACAGGAATTTCTTTTGGGATACGACAATCGCATTTCCGATCCACTAATCCTTCTTTACTGCAACCCTCACTCCCACACATTGACGAATTCACACGGAAATTGCGTCGCTATGAAATACGACTACTATGTGTTCTAAGACATTTCCTTCTAAATCGAGTGACGTTTCTATGGAAACGACAGGATTTTCTTTTGGGATACGACAATCTCATTTCCGATCCACTAATCCTTCTTTACTGCATCCCTCACTCCCAAACATTGACGAATGCACACGGAAATTGCGTCGCTATGAAATACGAGTACTATGTGTTCTAAGACATTTCCTTCTAAATCGAGTAACGTTTCTATGGAAACGACAGGATTTTCTTTTGGGATACGGCAATCACATTTCCGATCCACTAATCCTTCTTTACTGCATCAGTCACTCCCAAACATTGACGAATTCACACGGAAATTCCGTCGCTATGAGATACGAGTACTATGTGTTCTAAGACATTTCCTTCTAAATCGAGTAACGTTTCTATGGAAACGACAAGATTTTCTTTTGGGATACGACAATCTCATTTCCGATCCACTAATCCCTCTTTACTGCATCCCTCACTCCCACAAATTGACGAATTCACACGGAAATTGCGTCGCTATGAAATACGAGAACTATGTGTTCTAAGACATTTCCTTCTAAATCGAGTAACGTTTCTATGGAAACGACAGGATTATCTTTTGGGATACGACAATCTCATTTCCGATCCACTAATCCTTCTTTATTGCATCCCTCACTCCCACACACTGACGAATTCACACGGAAATTGCGTCGCTATGAAATACGAGTACTATGTGTTCTAAAACATTTCCTTCTAAATCGAGTAACGTTTCTATGGAAACGACAGGAATTTCTTTTGGGATACGACAATCGCATTTCCGAACCACTAATCCTTCTTTACTGCATCCCTCACTCCCACACATTGACGAATTCATACGGAAATTCCGTCGCTATGAAATACGAGTACTATGTGTTCTAAGACATTTCCTTCTAAATGGAGTAACGTTTCTATGGAAACGACAGGATTTTCTTTTGGGATACGAAAATCTCATTTCCGATCCACTAATCCTTCTTTACTGCATCCCTCACTCCCACACATTGACGAATTCACACGGAAATTCCGTCGCTATAAAATACGAGTACTATGTGTTCTAAGACATTTCCTTCTAAATCGAGTAACGTTTCTATGGAAACGACAGGATTTTCTTTTGGGATACGACAATCTCATTTCCGATTCACTAATCCTTCTTTACTGCATCCCTCACTCCCACACATTGACGAATTCACACGGAAGTTGCGTCGCTATGAAATACGAGTACTATGTGTTCTAAGACATTTCCTTCTAAATCGAGTAACGTTTCTATGGAAACGACAGGATTTTCTTTTGGGATACGACAATCACATTTCCGATCCACTAATCCTTCTTTACTGCATCCCTCACTCCCAAAAATTGACGAATTCACACGGAAATTCCGTCGCTATGAAATACGAGTACTATTTGTTCTAAGACATTTCCTTCTAAATCGAGTAACGTTTCTATGGAAACGACAGGATTTTCTTTTGGGATACGACAATCACATTTCCGATCCACTAATCGTTCTTTACTGCATCCCTCACTCCCAAACATTGACGAATTCACACGGAACTTCCGTCGCTATGAAATACGAGTACTATGTGTTCTAAGACATTTCCTTCTAAATCGAGTAACGTTTCTATGGAAACGACAGGATTTTCTTTTGGGATACGACAATCTCATTTCCGATCCACTAATCCTTCTTTACTGCATCCCTCACTCCCACACATTGACGAATTCACTGGGAAATTGCGTCGCTATGAAATACGAGTACTATGTGTTCTAAGACATTTCCTTCTAAATCGAGTAACGTTTCTATGGGAACGACATGATTTTCTTTTGGGATACGAGAATCACATTTCCGATCCACTAATCCTTCTTTACTGCATCCCTAACTCCCAAACATTGCCGAATTCACACGGAAATTGCGTCCCTATGAAGTACTATGTGTTCTAAGACATTTCCTTCTAAATCGAGTAACGTTTCTATGGAAACGACAGGATTTTCTTTTGGGATACGACAATCTCATTTCCGATCCACTAATCCTTCTTTACTGCATCCCTCACTCCCACACATTCACGAATTCACACGTAAATTGCGTCGCTATGAAATACGAGTACTATGTGTTCTAAGACATTTCCTTCTAAATCGAGCAACGTTTCTATGGAAACGACAGGATTATCTTTTGGGATACGACAATCTCATTTCCGATCCACTAATCCTTCTGTATTGCATCCCTCACTCCCTAACATTGACGAAATCACACGGAAGTTGCGTCGCTAGGAAATACGAGTACTATGTGTTCTAAGACATTTCCTTCTAAATCGAGTAACGTTTCTATGGGAACGACAGGATTTTCTTTTGGGATACGAGAATCACATTTCCGATCCACTAATCCTTCTTTACTGCATCCCTAACTCCCAAACATTGCCGAATTCACACGGAAATTGCGTCCCTATGAAGTACTATGTGTTCTAAGACATTTCCTTCTAAATCGAGTAACGTTTCTATGGAAACGACAGGATTTTCTTTTGGGATACGACAATCTCATTTCCGATCCACTAATCCTTCTTTACTGCATCCATCACTCCCACACATTCACGAATTCACACGTAAATTGCGTCGCTATGAAATACGAGTACTATGTGTTCTAAGACATTTCCTTCTAAATCGAGCAACGTTTCTATGGAAACGACAGGATTATCATTTGGGATACGACAATCTCATTTCCGATCCACTAATCCTTCTGTATTGCATCCCTCACTCCCTAACATTGACGAAATCACACGGAAGTTGCGTCGCTAGGAAATACGAGTACTATGTGTTCTAAGACATTTCCTTCTAAATCGAGTAACGTTTCTATGGAAACGACAGGATTTTCTTTTGGGATACGACAATCACATTTCCGATCCACTAATTGTTGTTTACTGCATCCCTCACTACCACACATTGACGAATTCACACGGAAATTGCGTCGCTATGAAATACGACTACTATGTGTTCTAAGACATTTCCATCTAAATCGAGTAACGTTTCTGTGGAAACGAAAGGATTATCTTTTGGGATACGACAATCTCATTTCCGATCCACTAATCCTTCTTTATTGCATCCCTCACTCCCTAACATTGAAGAAATCACACGGAAATTGCGTCGCTATGATATACGAGTACTATGTGTTCTAAGACATTTCCTTCTAAATCGAGTAACGTTTCTACGGAAACGACAGGTATTTCTTTTGGGATACGACAATCGCATTTCCGATCCACTAATCCTTCTTTACTGCAACCCTCACTCCCACACATTGACGAATTCACACGGAAATTGCGTCGCTATGAAATACGACTACTATGTGTTCTAAGACATTTCCTTCTAAATCGAGTAACGTTTCTATGGAAACGAAAGGATTTTCTTTTGGGATACGACAATCTCATTTCCGATCCACTAATCCTTCTTTACTGCATCCCTCACTCCCAAACATTGACGAATGCACACGGAAATTGCGTCGCGATGAAATACGAGTACTATGTGTTCTAAGACATTTCCTTCTAAATCGAGTAACGTTTCTATGGAAACGACAGGATTTTCTTTTGGGATACGGCAATTACATTTCCGATCCACTAATCCTTCTTTACTGCATCCCTCACTCCCAAACATTGACGAATTCACACGGAAATTCCGTCGCTATGAGATACGAGTACTATGTGTTCTAAGACATTTCCTTCTAAATCGAGTAACGTTTCTATGGAAACGACAAGATTTTCTTTTGGGATACGACAATCTCATTTCCGATCCACTAATCCTTCTTTACTGCATCCCTCACTCCCACAAATTGACGAATTCCCACGGAAATTGCGTCGCTATGAAATACGAGAACTATGTGTTCTAAGACATTTCCTTCTAAATCGAGTAACGTTTCTATGGAAACGACTGGATTATCTTTTGGGATACGACAATCTCATTTCCGATCCACTAATCCTTCTTTATTGCATCCCTCACTCCCACACATTGACGAATTCACACGGAAATTGCGTCGCTATGAAATACGAGTACTATGTGTTCTAAAACATTTCCTTCTAAATCGAGTAACGTTTCTATGGAAACGACAGGAATTTCTTTTGGGATACGACAATCGCATTTCCGAACCACTAATCCTTCTTTACTGCATCCCTCACTCCCACACATTGACGAATTCACACGGAAATTCCGTCGCTATGACATACGAGTACTATGTGTTCTAAGACATTTCCTTCTAAATGGAGTAACGTTTCTATGGAAACAACAGGATTTTCTTTTGGGATACGACAATCTCATTTCCGATCCACTAATCCTTCTTTACTGCATCCCTCACTCCCAAATATTGACGAATTCACACGGAAATTGCGTCGCTATGAAATAAGACTACTATGTGTTCTAAGACATTTCCTTCTAAATCGAGTAACGTTTCTATGGAAACGACAAGATTTTCTTTTGGGATACGACAATCTCATTTCCGATCCACTAATCCTTCTTTACTGCATCCCTCACTCCCACAAATTGACGAATTCCCACGGAAATTGCGTCGCTATGAAATACGAGAACTATGTGTTCTAAGACATTTCCTTCTAAATCGAGTAACGTTTCTATGGAAACGACTGGATTATCTTTTGGGATACGACAATCTCATTTCCGATCCACTAATCCTTCTTTATTGCATCCCTCACTCCCACACATTGACGAATTCACACGGAAATTGCGTCGCTATGAAATACGAGTACTATGTGTTCTAAAACATTTCCTTCTAAATCGAGTAACGTTTCTATGGAAACGACAGGAATTTCTTTTGGGATACGACAATCGCATTTCCGATCCACTAATCCTTCTTTACTGCATCCCTCACTCCCACACATTGACGAATTCACACGGAAATTCCGTCGCTATGACATACGAGTACTATGTGTTCTAAGACATTTCCTTCTAAATGGAGTAACGTTTCTATGGAAACGACAGGATTTTCTTTTGGGATACGACAATCTCATTTCCGATCCACTAATCCTTCTTTACTGCATCCCTCACTCCCAAATATTGACGAATTCACACAGAAATTGCGTCGCTATGAAATAAGACTACTATGTGTTCTAAGACATTTCCTTCTAAATCGAGTAACGTTTCTATGGAAACGACAGGGTATTCTTTTGGGATACGGCAATCACATTTCCGATCCACTAATCCTTCTTTACTGCATCCCTCACTCCCAAACATTGACGAATTCACACGGAATTTCCGTCGCTATGAAATACGAGTACTATGTGTTCCAAGACATTTCCTTCTAAATCGAGTAACGTTTCTATGGAAACGACAGGATTTTCTTTTGGGATACGACAATCACATTTCCGATCCACTAATCCTTCTTTACTGCATCCCTCACTCCCACACATTGACGAATTCACACGGAAATTCCGTCGCTATGAAATACGAGTACTATGTGTTCTAAGACATTTCCTTCTAAATGGAGTAACGTTTCTATGGAAACGACAGGATTTTCTTTTGGGATACGACAATCGCATTTCCGATCCACTAATCCTTCTTTACTGCATCCCTCACTCCCACACATTGACGAATTCACACGGAAATTGCGTCGCTATGAAATACGAGTACTATGTGTTCTATAACATTTCCTTCTAAATCGAGTAACGTTTCTATGGAAACGACAAGATTTTCTTTTGGGATACGACAATCTCATTTCCGATCCACTAATCCTTCTTTACTGCATCCCTCACTCCCACAAATTGACGAATTCCCACGGAAATTGCGTCGCTATGAAATACGAGAACTATGTGTTCTAAGACATTTCCTTCTAAATCGAGTAACGTTTCTATGGAAACGACTGGATTATCTTTTGGGATACGACAATCTCATTTCCGATCCACTAATCCTTCTTTATTGCATCCCTCACTCCCACACATTGACGAATTCACACGGAAATTGCGTCGCTATGAAATACGAGTACTATGTGTTCTAAAACATTTCCTTCTAAATCGAGTAACGTTTCTATGGAAACGACAGGAATTTCTTTTGGGATACGACAATCGCATTTCCGAACCACTAATCCTTCTTTACTGCATCCCTCACTCCCACACATTGACGAATTCACACGGAAATTCCGTCGCTATGACATACGAGTACTATGTGTTCTAAGACATTTCCTTCTAAATGGAGTAACGTTTCTATGGAAACAACAGGATTTTCTTTTGGGATACGACAATCTCATTTCCGATCCACTAATCCTTCTTTACTGCATCCCTCACTCCCAAATATTGACGAATTCACACGGAAATTGCGTCGCTATGAAATAAGACTACTATGTGTTCTAAGACATTTCCTTCTAAATCGAGTAACGTTTCTATGGAAACGACAGGGTTTTCTTTTGGGATACGGCAATCACATTTCCGATCCACTAATCCTTCTTTACTGCATCCCTCACTCCCAAACATTGACGAATTCACACGGAAATTCCGTCGCTATGAAATACGAGTACTATGTGTTCCAAGACATTTCCTTCTAAATCGAGTAACGTTTCTATGGAAACGACAGGATTTTCTTTTGGGATACGACAATCTCATTTCCGATCCACTAATCCTTCTTTACTGCATCCCTCACTCCCACACATTGACGAATTCACACGGAAATTGCGTCGCTATGAAATACGAGTACTATGTGTTCTAAAACATTTCCTTCTAAATCGAGTAACGTTTCTATGGAAACGACAGGAATTTCTTTTGGGATACGACAATCGCATTTCCGATCCACTAATCCTTCTTTACTGCATCCCTCACTCCCACACATTGACGAATTCACACGGAAATTCCGTCGCTATGACATACGAGTACTATGTGTTCTAAGACATTTCCTTCTAAATGGAGTAACGTTTCTATGGAAACGACAGGATTTTCTTTTGGGATACGACAATCTCATTTCCGATCCACTAATCCTTCTTTACTGCATCCCTCACTCCCAAATATTGACGAATTCACACAGAAATTGCGTCGCTATGAAATAAGACTACTATGTGTTCTAAGACATTTCCTTCTAAATCGAGTAACGTTTCTATGGAAACGACAGGGTATTCTTTTGGGATACGGCAATCACATTTCCGATCCACTAATCCTTCTTTACTGCATCCCTCACTCCCAAACATTGACGAATTCACACGGAATTTCCGTCGCTATGAAATACGAGTACTATGTGTTCCAAGACATTTCCTTCTAAATCGAGTAACGTTTCTATGGAAACGACAGGATTTTCTTTTGGGATACGACAATCACATTTCCGATCCACTAATCCTTCTTTACTGCATCCCTCACTCCCACACATTGACGAATTCACACGGAAATTCCGTCGCTATGAAATACGAGTACTATGTGTTCTAAGACATTTCCTTCTAAATGGAGTAACGTTTCTATGGAAACGACAGGATTTTCTTTTGGGATACGACAATCGCATTTCCGATCCACTAATCCTTCTTTACTGCATCCCTCACTCCCACACATTGACGAATTCACACGGAAATTGCGTCGCTATGAAATACGAGTACTATGTGTTCTATAACATTTCCTTCTAAATCGAGTAACGTTTCTATGGAAACGACAGGAATTTCTTTTGGGATACGACAATCGCATTTCCGATCCACTAATCCTTCTTTACTGCATCCCTCACTCCCACACATTGACGAATTCACACGGAAATTCCGTCGCTATGACATACGAGTACTATGTGTTCTAGGACATTTCCTTCTAAATGGAGTAACGTTTCTATGGAAACGACAGGATTTTCTTTTGGGATACGACAATCTCATTTCCGATCCACTAATCCTTCTTTACTGCATCCCTCACTCCCAAATATTGCCGAATTCACACAGAAATTGCGTCGCTATGAAATAAGACTACTATGTGTTCTAAGACATTTCCTTCTAAATCGAGTAACGTTTCTATGGAAACGACAGGATTTTCTTTTGGGATACGACAATCACATTTCCGATCCACTAATCCTTCTTTACTGCATCCCTCACTCCCACACATTGACGAATTCACACGGAAATTCCGTCGCTATGAAATACGAGTACTATGTGTTCTAAGACATTTCCTTCTAAATCGAGTAACGTTTCTATGGAAACGACAGGATTTTCTTTTGGGATACGACAATCTCATTTCCGATCCACTAATCCTTCTTTACTGCATCCCTCACTCCCACACATTGACGAATTCACACGGAAATTCCGTCGCTATGAAATACGAGTACTATGTGTTCTAAGACATTTCCTTCTAAATGGAGTAACGTTTCTATGGAAACGACAGGATTTTCTTTTGGGATACGACAATCGCATTTCCGATCCACTAATCCTTCTTTACTGCATCCCTCACTCCCACACATTGACGAATTCACACGAAAATTCCGTCGCTATGAAATACGAGTACTATGTGTTCTAAGACATTTCCTTCTAAATGGAGTAACGTTTCTATGGAAACGACAGGATTTTCTTTTGGGATACGACAATCGCATTTCCGATCCACTAATACTTCTTTACTGCATCCCTCACTCCCACACATTGACGAATTCACACGGAAATTGCGTCGCTATGAAATACGAGTACTATGTGTTCTAAAACATTTCCTTCTAAATCGAGTAACGTTTCTATGGAAACGACAGGATTTTCTTTTGGGATACGACAATCGCATTTCCGATCCACTAATCCTTCTTTACTGCATCCCTCACTCCCACACATTGACGAATTCACACGGAAATTGAGTCGCTATGAAATACGAGTACTATGTGTTCTAAAACATTTCCTTCTAAATCGAGTAACGTTTCTATGGAAACGACAGGATTTTCTTTTGGGATACGACAATCACATTTCCGATCCACTAATCCTTCTTTACTGCATCCCTCACTCCCACACACTGACGAATTCACACGGAAGTTGCGTCGCTATGAAATACGAGTACTATGTGTTCTAAGACATTTCCTTCTAAATCGAGTAACGTTTCTATGGAAACGACAGGGTTTTCTTTTGGGATACGACAATCACATTTCCGATCCACTAATCCTTCTTTACTGCATCCCTCACTCCCAAACATTGACGAATTCACACGGAAATTCCGTCGCTATGAAATACGAGTACTATGTGTTCCAAGACATTTCCTTCTAAATCGAGTAACGTTTCTATGGAAACGACAGGATTTTCTTTTGGGATACGACAATTTAATTTCCGATCCACTAATCCTTCTTTACTGCATCCCTCACTCCCACACATTCACGAATTCACACGTAAATTGCGTCGCTATGAAATACGAGTACTATGTGTTCTAAGACATTTCCTTCTAAATCGAGTAACGTTTCTATGGAAACGACAGGATTATCTTTTGGGATACGACAATCTCATTTCCGATCCACTAATCCTTCTTTATTGCATCCCTCACTCCCTAACATTGACGAAATCACACGGAAATTGCGTCGCTAGGAAATACGAGTACTATGTGTTCTAAGACATTTCCTTCTAAATCGAGTAACGTTTCTATGGAAACGACAGGATTTTCTTTTGGGATACGACAATCACATTTCCGATCCACTAATTGTTGTTTACTGCATCCCTCACTACCACACATTGACGAATTCACACGGAAATTCCGTCGCTATGATATACGAGTACTATGTGTTGTAAGACATTTCCTTCTAAATCGAGTAACGTTTCAATGGAAACGACAGGAATTTCTTTTGGGATACGACAATCTCATTTCCGATCCACTAATCCTTCTTTACTGCATCCCTCACTCCCACACATTCACGAATTCACACGTAAATTGCGTCGCTATGAAATACGAGTACTATGTGTTCTAAGACATATCCATCTAAATCGAGTAACGTTTCTGTGGAAACGACAGGATTATCTTTTGGGATACGACAATCTCATTTCCGATCCACTAATCCTTCTTTATTGCATCCCTCACTCCCTAACATTGAAGAAATCACACGGAAATTGCGTCGCTATGAAATACGAGTACTATGTGTTCTAAGACATTTCCTTCAAAATTGAGTAACGTTTCTATGGAAACGACAGGAATTTCTTTTGGGATACGACAATCGCATTTCCGATCCACTAATCCTTCTTTACTGCAACCCTCACTCCCACACATTGACGAATTCACACGGAAATTGCGTCGCTATGAAATACGACTACTATGTGTTCTAAGACATTTCCTTCTAAATCGAGTAACGTTTCTATGGAAACGAAAGGATTTTCTTTTGGGATACGACAATCTCATTTCCGATCCACTAATCCTTCTTTACTGCATCCCTCACTCCCAAACATTGACGAATGCACACGGAAATTGCGTCGCTATGAAATACGAGTACTATGTGTTCTAAGACATTTCCTTCTAAATCGAGTAACGTTTCTATGGAAACGACAGGATTTTCTTTTGGGATACGGCAATCACATTTCCGATCCACTAATCCTTCTTTACTGCATCCCTCACTCCCAAACATTGACGAATTCACACGGAAATTCCGTCGCTATGAGATACGAGTACTATGTGTTCTAAGACATTTCCTTCTAAATCGAGTAACGTTTCTATGGAAACGACAAGATTTTCTTTTGGGATACGACAATCTCATTTCCGATCCACTAATCCTTCTTTACTGCATCCCTCACTCCCACAAATTGACGAATTCACACGGAAATTGCGTCGCTATGAAATACGAGAACTATGTGTTCTAAGACATTTCCTTCTTAATCGAGTAACGTTTCTATGGAAACGACTGGATTATCTTTTGGGATACGACAATCTCATTTCCGATCCACTAATCCTTCTTTATTGCATCCCTCACTACCACACATTGACGAATTCACACGGAAATTGCGTCGCTATGAAATACGAGTACTATGTGTTCTAAAACATTTCCTTCTAAATCGAGGAACGTTTCTATGGAAACGACAGGAATTTCTTTTGGGATACGACAATCGCATTTCCGATCCACTAATCCTTCTTTACTGCATCCCTCACTCCCACACATTGACGAATTCACACGGAAATTCCGTCGCTATGAAATACGAGTACAATGTGTTCTAAGACATTTCCTTCTAAATGGAGTAACGTTTCTATGGAAACGACAGGATTTTCTTTTGGGATACGACAATCGCATTTCCGATCCACTAATCCTTCTTTACTGCATCCCTCACTCCCACACATTGACGAATTCACACGAAAATTCCGTCGCTATGAAATACGAGTTTTATGTGTTCTAAGACATTTCCTTCTAAATGGAGTAACGTTTCTATGGAAACGACAGGATTTTCTTTTGGGATACGACAATCGCATTTCCGATCCACTAATCCTTCTTTACTGCATCCCTCACTCCCACACATTGACGAATTCACACGGAAATTGCGTCGCTATGAAATACGAGTACTATGTGTTCTAAAACATTTCCTTCTAAATCGAGTAACGTTTCTATGGAAACGACAGGATTTTCTTTTGGGATACGACAATCGCATTTCCGATCCACTAATCCTTCTTTACTGCATCCCTCACTCCCACACATTGACGAATTCACACGGAAATTGCGTCGCTATGAAATACGAGTACTATGTGTTCTAAAACATTTCCTTCTAAATCGAGTAACGTTTCTATGGAAACGACAGGATTTTCTTTTGGGATACGACAATCACATTTCCGATCCACTAATCCTTCTTTACTGCATCCCTCACTCCCACACATTGACGAATTCACACGGAAGTTGCGTCGCTATGAAATACGAGTACTATGTGTTCTAAGACATTTCCTTCTAAATCGAGTAACGTTTCTATGGAAACGACAGGATTTTCTTTTGGGATACGACAAACACATTTCCGATCCACTAATCCTTCTTTACTGCATCCCTCACTCCCAAACATTGACGAATTCACACGGAAATTCCGTCGCTATGAAATACGAGTACTATGTGTTCCAAGACATTTCCTTCTAAATCGAGTAACGTTTCTATGGAAACGACAGGATTTTCTTTTGGGATACGACAATTTAATTTCCGATCCACTAATCCTTCTTTACTGCATCCCTCACTCCCACACATTCACGAATTCACACGTAAATTGCGTCGCTATGAAATACGAGTACTATGTGTTCTAAGACATTTCCTTCTAAATCGAGTAACGTTTCTATGGAAACGACAGGATTATCTTTTGTGATACGACAATCTCATTTCCGATCCACTAATCCTTCTTTATTGCATCCCTCACTCCCTAACATTGACGAAATCACACGGAAATTGCGTCGCTAGGAAATACGAGTACTATGTGTTCTAAGACATTTCCTTCTAAATCGAGTAACGTTTCTATGGAAACGACAGGATTTTCTTTTGGGATACGACAATCACATTTCCGATCCACTAATTGTTGTTTACTGCATCCCTCACTACCACACATTGACGAATTCACACGGAAATTCCGTCGCTATGATATACGAGTACTATGTGTTGTAAGACATTTCCTTCTAAATCGAGTAACGTTTCTATGGAAACGACAGGAATTTCTTTTGGGATACGACAATCTCATTTCCGATCCACTAATCCTTCTTTACTGCATCCCTCACTCCCTAACATTGAAGAAATCACACGGAAATTGCGTCGCTATGAAATACGAGTACTATGTGTTCTAAGACATTTCCTTCAAAATTGAGTAACGTTTCTATGGAAACGACAGGAATTTCTTTTGGGATACGACAATCGCATTTCCGATCCACTAATCCTTCTTTACTGCAACCCTCACTCCCACACATTGACGAATTCACACGGAAATTGCGTCGCTATGAAATACGACTACTATGTGTTCTAAGACATTTCCTTCTAAATCGAGTAACGTTTCTATGGAAACGAAAGGATTTTCTTTTGGGATACGACAATCTCATTTCCGATCCACTAATCCTTCTTTACTGCATCCCTCACTCCCAAACATTGACGAATGCACACGGAAATTGCGTCGCTATGAAATACGAGTACTATGTGTTCTAAGACATTTCCTTCTAAATCGAGTAACGTTTCTATGGAAACGACAGGATTTTCTTTTGGGATACGGCAATCACATTTCCGATCCACTAATCCTTCTTTACTGCATCCCTCACTCCCAAACATTGACGAATTCACACGGAAATTCCGTCGCTATGAGATACGAGTACTATGTGTTCTAAGACATTTCCTTCTAAATCGAGTAACGTTTCTATGGAAACGACAAGATTTTCTTTTGGGATACGACAATCTCATTTCCGATCCACTAATCCTTCTTTACTGCATCCCTCACTCCCACAAATTGACGAATTCACACGGAAATTGCGTCGCTATGAAATACGAGAACTATGTGTTCTAAGACATTTCCTTCTTAATCGAGTAACGTTTCTATGGAAACGACTGGATTATCTTTTGGGATACGACAATCTCATTTCCGATCCACTAATCCTTCTTTATTGCATCCCTCACTACCACACATTGACGAATTCACACGGAAATTCCGTCGCTATGAGATACGAGTACTATGTGTTCTAAGACATTTCCTTCTAAATCGAGTAACGTTTCTATGGAAACGACAAGATTTTCTTTTGGGATACGACAATCTCATTTCCGATCCACTAATCCTTCTTTACTGCATCCCTCACTCCCACAAATTGACGAATTCACACGGAAATTGCGTCGCTATGAAATACGAGAACTATGTGTTCTAAGACATTTCCTTCTTAATCGAGTAACGTTTCTATGGAAACGACTATATTATCTTTTGGGATACGACAATCTCATTTCCGATCCACTAATCCTTCTTTATTGCATCCCTCACTACCACACATTGACGAATTCACACGGAAATTGCGTCGCTATGAAATACGAGTACTATGTGTTCTAAAACATTTCCTTCTAAATCGAGGAACGTTTCTATGGAAACGACAGGAATTTCTTTTGGGATACGACAATCTCATTTCCGATCCACTAATCCTTCTTTACTGCATCCCTCACTCCCACACATTGACGAATTCACACGGAAATTCCGTCGCTATGAAATACGAGTACTATGTGTTCTAAGACATTTCCTTCTAAATGGAGTAACGTTTCTATGGAAACGACAGGATTTTCTTTTGGGATACGACAAACGCATTTCCGATCCACTAATCCTTCTTTACTGCATCCCTCACTCCCACACATTGACGAATTCACACAGAAATTCCGTCGCTATGAAATACGAGTACTATGTGTTCTAAGACATTTCCTTCTAAATGGAGTAACGTTTCTATGGAAACGACAGGATTTTCTTTTGGGATACGACAATCGCATTTCCGATCCACTAATCCTTCTTTACTGCATCCCTCACTCCCACACATTGACGAATTCACACGGAAATTGCGTCGCTATGAAATACGAGTACTATGTGTTCTAAAACATTTCCTTCTAAATCGAGTAACGTTTCTATGGAAACGACAGGATTTTCTTTTGGGATACGACAATCGCATTTCCGATCCACTAATCCTTCTTTACTGCATCCCTCACTCCCACACATTGACGAATTCACACGGAAATTGCGTCGCTATGAAATACGAGTACTATGTGTTCTAAGACATTTCCTTCTAAATCGAGTAACGTTTCTATGGAAACGACAGGATTTTCTTTTGGGATACGACAATCACATTTCCGATCCACTAATCCTTCTTTACTGCATCCCTCACTCCCAAACATTGACAAATTCACACGGAAATTCCGTCGCTATGAAATACGAGTACTATGTGTTCCAAGACATTTCCTTCTAAATCGAGTAACGTTTCTATGGAAACGACAGGATTTTCTTTTGGGATACGACAATTTAATTTCCGATCCACTAATCCTTCTTTACTGCATCCCTCACTCCCACACATTCACGAATTCACACGTAAATTGCGTCGCTATGAAATACGAGTACTATGTGTTCTAAGACATTTCCTTCTAAATCGAGTAACGTTTCTATGGAAACGACAGGATTATCTTTTGGGATACGACAATCTCATTTCCGATCCACTAATCCTTCTGTATTGCATCCCTCACTCCCTAACATTGACGAAATCACACGGAAATTGCGTCGCTAGGAAATACGAGTACTATGTGTTCTAAGACATTTCCTTCTAAATCGAGTAACGTTTCTATGGAAACGACAGGATTTTCTTTTGGGATACGACAATCACATTTCCGATCCACTAATTGTTGTTTACTGCATCCCTCACTACCACACATTGACGAATTCACACGGAAATTCCGTCGCTATGATATACGAGTACTATGTATTGTAAGACATTTCCTTCTAAATCGAGTAACGTTTCTATGGAAACGACAGGAATTTCTTTTGGGATACGACAATCTCATTTCCGATCCACTAATCCTTCTTTACTGCATCCCTCACTCCCACACATTCACGAATTCACACGTAAATTGCGTCGCTATAAAATACGAGTACTATGTGTTCTAAGACATATCCATCTAAATCGAGTAACGTTTCTGTGGAAACGACAGGATTATCTTTTGGGATACGACAATCTCATTTCCGATCCACTAATCCTTCTTTATTGCATCCCTCACTCCCTAACATTGACGAATTCACACGGAAATTCCGTCGCTATGAGATACGAGTACTATGTGTTCTAAGACATTTCCTTCTAAATCGAGTAACGTTTCTATGGAAACGACAAGATTTTCTTTTGGGATACGACAATCTCATTTCCGATCCACTAATCCTTCTTTACTGCATCCCTCACTCCCACAAATTGACGAATTCACACGGAAATTGCGTCGCTATGAAATACGAGAACTATGTGTTCTAAGACATTTCCTTCTAAATCGAGTAACGTTTCTATGGAAACGACTGGATTATCTTTTGGGATACGACAATCTCATTTCCGATCCACTAATCCTTCTTTATTGCATCCCTCACTACCTCACATTGACGAATTCCCACGGAAATTCCGTCGCTATGAGATACGAGTACTATGTGTTCTAAGACATTTCCTTCTAAATCGAGTAACGTTTCTATGGGAACGACAAGATTTTCTTTTGGGATACGACAATCTCATTTCCGATCCACTAATCCTTCTTTACTGCATCCCTCACTCCCACAAATTGACGAATTCACACGGAAATTGCGTCGCTATGAAATACGAGAACTATGTGTTCTAAGACATTTCCTTCTTAATCGAGTAACGTTTCTATGGAAACGACTGGATTATCTTTTGGGATACGACAATCTCATTTCCGATCCACTAATCCTTCTTTATTGCATCCCTCACTACCACACATTGACGAATTCACACGGAAATTGCGTCGCTATGAAATACGAGTACTATGTGTTCTAAAACATTTCCTTCTAAATCGAGGAACGTTTCTATGGAAACGACAGGAATTTCTTTTGGGATACGACAATCTCATTTCCGATCCACTAATCCTTCTTTACTGCATCCCTCACTCCCACACATTGACGAATTCACACGGAAATTCCGTCGCTATGAAATACGAGTACTATGTGTTCTAAGACATTTCCTTCTAAATGGAGTAACGTTTCTATGGAAACGACAGGATTTTCTTTTGGGATACGACAATCGCATTTCCGATCCACTAATCCTTCTTTACTGCATCCCTCACTCCCACACATTGACGAATTCACACAGAAATTCCGTCGCTATGAAATACGAGTACTATGTGTTCTAAGACATTTCCTTCTAAATGGAGTAACGTTTCTATGGAAACGACAGGATTTTCTTTTGGGATACGACAATCGCATTTCCGATCCACTAATCCTTCTTTACTGCATCCCTCACTCCCACACATTGACGAATTCACACGGAAATTGCGTCGCTATGAAATACGAGTACTATGTGTTCTAAAACATTTCCTTCTAAATCGAGTAACGTTTCTATGGAAACGACAGGATTTTCTTTTGGGATACGACAATCGCATTTCCGATCCACTAATCCTTCTTTACTGCATCCCTCACTCCCACACATTGACGAATTCACACGGAAATTGCGTCGCTATGAAATACGAGTACTATGTGTTCTAAGACATTTCCTTCCAAATCGAGTAACGTTTCTATGGAAACGACAGGATTTTCTTTTGGGATACGACAATCACATTTCCGATCCACTAATCCTTCTTTACTGCATCCCTCACTCCCAAACATTGACGAATTCACACGGAAATTCCGTCGCTATGAAATACGAGTACTATGTGTTCCAAGACATTTCCTTCTAAATCGAGTAACGTTTCTATGGAAACGACAGGATTTTCTTTTGGGATACGACAATTTAATTTCCGATCCACTAATCCTTCTTTACTGCATCCCTCACTCCCACACATTCACGAATTCACACGTAAATTGCGTCGCTATGAAATACGAGTACTATGTGTTCTAAGACATTTCCTTCTAAATCGAGTAACGTTTCTATGGAAACGACAGGATTATCTTTTGGGATACGACAATCTCATTTCCGATCCACTAATCCTTCTTTATTGCATCCCTCACTCCCTAACATTGACGAAATCACACGGAAATTGCGTCGCTAGGAAATACGAGTACTATGTGTTCTAAGACATTTCCTTCTAAATCGAGTAACGTTTCTATGGAAACGACAGGATTTTCTTTTCGGATACGACAATCACATTTCCGATCCACTAATTGTTGTTTACTGCATCCCTCACTACCACACATTGACCAATTCACACGGAAATTCCGTCGCTATGATATACGAGTACTATGTATTGTAAGACATTTCCTTCTAAATCGAGTAACGTTTCTATGGAAACGACAGGAATTTCTTTTGGGATACGACAATCTCATTTCCGATCCACTAATCCTTCTTTACTGCATCCCTCACTCCCACACATTCACGAATTCACACGTAAATTGCGTCGCTATAAAATACGAGTACTATGTGTTCTAAGACATATCCATCTAAATCGAGTAACGTTTCTGTGGAAACGACAGGATTATCTTTTGGGATACGACAATCTCATTTCCGATCCACTAATCCTTCTTTATTGCATCCCTCACTCCCTAACATTGACGAATTCACACGGAAATTCCGTCGCTATGAGATACGAGTACTATGTGTTCTAAGACATTTCCTTCTAAATCGAGTAACGTTTCTATGGAAACGACAAGATTTTCTTTTGGGATACGACAATCTCATTTCCGATCCACTAATCCTTCTTTACTGCATCCCTCACTCCCACAAATTGACGAATTCACACGGAAATTGCGTCGCTATGAAATACGAGAACTATGTGTTCTAAGACATTTCCTTCTAAATCGAGTAACGTTTCTATGGAAACGACTGGATTATCTTTTGGGATACGACAATCTCATTTCCGATCCACTAATCCTTCTTTATTGCATCCCTCACTACCTCACATTGACGAATTCCCACGGAAATTCCGTCGCTATGAGATACGAGTACTATGTGTTCTAAGACATTTCCTTCTAAATCGAGTAACGTTTCTATGGGAACGACAAGATTTTCTTTTGGGATACGACAATCTCATTTCCGATCCACTAATCCTTCTTTACTGCATCCCTCACTCCCACAAATTGACGAATTCACACGGAAATTGCGTCGCTATGAAATACGAGAACTATGTGTTCTAAGACATTTCCTTCTTAATCGAGTAACGTTTCTATGGAAACGACTGGATTATCTTTTGGGATACGACAATCTCATTTCCGATCCACTAATCCTTCTTTATTGCATCCCTCACTACCACACATTGACGAATTCACACGGAAATTGCGTCGCTATGAAATACGAGTACTATGTGTTCTAAAACATTTCCTTCTAAATCGAGGAACGTTTCTATGGAAACGACAGGAATTTCTTTTGGGATACGACAATCTCATTTCCGATCCACTAATCCTTCTTTACTGCATCCCTCACTCCCACACATTGACGAATTCACACGGAAATTCCGTCGCTATGAAATACGAGTACTATGTGTTCTAAGACATTTCCTTCTAAATGGAGTAACGTTTCTATGGAAACGACAGGATTTTCTTTTGGGATACGACAATCGCATTTCCGATCCACTAATCCTTCTTTACTGCATCCCTCACTCCCACACATTGACGAATTCACACAGAAATTCCGTCGCTATGAAATACGAGTACTATGTGTTCTAAGACATTTCCTTCTAAATGGAGTAACGTTTCTATGGAAACGACAGGATTTTCTTTTGGGATACGACAATCGCATTTCCGATCCACTAATCCTTCTTTACTGCATCCCTCACTCCCACACATTGACGAATTCACACGGAAATTGCGTCGCTATGAAATACGAGTACTATGTGTTCTAAAACATTTCCTTCTAAATCGAGTAACGTTTCTATGGAAACGACAGGATTTTCTTTTGGGATACGACAATCGCATTTCCGATCCACTAATCCTTCTTTACTGCATCCCTCACTCCCACACATTGACGAATTCACACGGAAATTGCGTCGCTATGAAATACGAGTACTATGTGTTCTAAGACATTTCCTTCCAAATCGAGTAACGTTTCTATGGAAACGACAGGATTTTCTTTTGGGATACGACAATCACATTTCCGATCCACTAATCCTTCTTTACTGCATCCCTCACTCCCAAACATTGACGAATTCACACGGAAATTCCGTCGCTATGAAATACGAGTACTATGTGTTCCAAGACATTTCCTTCTAAATCGAGTAACGTTTCTATGGAAACGACAGGATTTTCTTTTGGGATACGACAATTTAATTTCCGATCCACTAATCCTTCTTTACTGCATCCCTCACTCCCACACATTCACGAATTCACACGTAAATTGCGTCGCTATGAAATACGAGTACTATGTGTTCTAAGACATTTCCTTCTAAATCGAGTAACGTTTCTATGGAAACGACAGGATTATCTTTTGGGATACGACAATCTCATTTCCGATCCACTAATCCTCCTTTATTGCATCCCTCACTCCCTAACATTGACGAAATCACACGGAAATTGCGTCGCTAGGAAATACGAGTACTATGTGTTCTAAGACATTTCCTTCTAAATCGAGTAACGTTTCTATGGAAACGACAGGATTTTCTTTTCGGATACGACAATCACATTTCCGATCCACTAATTGTTGTTTACTGCATCCCTCACTACCACACATTGACGAATTCACACGGAAATTCCGTCGCTATGATATACGAGTACTATGTGTTGTAAGACATTTCCTTCTAAATCGAGTAACGTTTCTATGGAAACGACAGGAATTTCTTTTGGGATACGACAATCTCATTTCCGATCCACTAATCCTTCTTTATTGCATCCCTCACTCCCTAACATTGAAGAAATCACACGGAAATTGCGTCGCTATGAAATACGAGTACTATGTGTTCTAAGACATTTCCTTCAAAATTGAGTAACGTTTCTATGGAAACGACAGGAATTTCTTTTGGGATACGACAATCGCATTTCCGATCCACTAATCCTTCTTTACTGCAACCCTCACTCCCACACATTGACGAATTCACACGGAAATTGCGTCGCTATGAAATACGACTACTATGTATTCTAAGACATTTCCTTCTAAATCGAGTAACGTTTCTATGGAAACGAAAGGATTTTCTTTTGGGATACGACAATCTCATTTCCGATCCACTAATCCTTCTTTACTGCATCCCTCACTCCCAAACATTGACGAATGCACACGGAAATTGCGTCGCTATGAAATACGAGTACTATGTGTTCTAAGACATTTCCTTCTAAATCGAGTAACGTTTCTATGGAAACGACAGGATTTTCTTTTGGGATACGGCAATCACATTTCCGATCCACTAATCCTTCTTTACTGCATCCCTCACTCCCAAACATTGACGAATTCACACGGAAATCCCGTCGCTATGAGATACGAGTACTATGTGTTCTAAGACATTTCCTTCTAAATCGAGTAACGTTTCTATGGAAACGACAAGATTTTCTTTTGGGATACGACAATCTCATTTCCGATCCACTAATCCTTCTTTACTGCATCCCTCACTCCCACAAATTGACGAATTCACACGGAAATTGCGTCGCTATGAAATACGAGAACTATGTGTTCTAAGACATTTCCTTCTTAATCGAGTAACGTTTCTATGGAAACGACTGGATTATCTTTTGGGATACGACAATCTCATTTCCGATCCACTAATCCTTCTTTATTGCATCCCTCACTACCACACATTGACGAATTCACACGGAAATTGCGTCGCTATGAAATACGAGTACTATGTGTTCTAAAACATTTCCTTCTAAATCGAGGAACGTTTCTATGGAAACGACAGGAATTTCTTTTGGGATACGACAATCGCATTTCCGATCCACTAATCCTTCTTTACTGCATCCCTCTCTCCCACACATTGACGAATTCACACGGAAATTCCGTCGCTATGAAATACGAGTACTATGTGTTCTAAGACATTTCCTTCTAAATCGAGTAACGTTGCTATGGAAACGACAGGATTTTCTTTTGGGATACGACAATCTCATTTCCGATTCACTAATCCTTCTTTACTGCATCCCTCACTCCCACACATTGACGAATTCACACGGAAATTCCGTCGCTATGACATACGAGTACTATGTGTTCTAAGACATTTCCTTCTAAATCGAGTAACGTTTCTATGGAAACGACAGGATTTTCTTTTGGGATACGACAATCTCATTTCCGATCCACTAATCCTTCTTTACTGCATCCCTCACTCCCAAATATTGACGAATTCACACAGAAATTGCGTCGCTATGAAATAAGACTACTATGTGTTCTAAGACATTTCCTTCTAAATCGAGTAACGTTTCTATGGAAACGACAGGGTTTTCTTTTGGGATACGGCAATCACATTTCCGATCCACTAATCCTTCTTTACTGCATCCCTCACTCCCAAACATTGACGAATTCACACGGAAATTCCGTCGCTATGAAATACGAGTACTATGTGTTCCAAGACATTTCCTTCTAAATCGAGTAACGTTTCTATGGAAACGAGAGGATTTTCTTTTGGGATACGACAATCTCATTTCCGATCCACTAATCCTTCTTTACTGCATCCCTCACTCCCACACATTGACGAATTCACACGGAAATTCCGTCGCTATGAAATACGAGTACTATGTGTTCTAAGACATTTCCTTCTAAATCGAGTAACGTTGCTATGGAAACGACAGGATTTTCTTTTGGGATACGACAATCTCATTTCCGATTCACTAATCCTTCTTTACTGCATCCCTCACTCCCACACATTGACGAATTCACACGGAAGTTGCATCGCTATGAAATACGAGTACTATGTGTTCTAAGACATTTCCTTCTAAATCGAGTAACGTTTCTATGGAAACGACAGGATTTTCTTTTGGGATACGACAATCTCATTTCCGATCCACTAATCCTTCTTTATTGCATCCCTCACTACCACACATTGACGAATTCACACGGAAATTCCGTCGCTATGACATACGAGTACTATGTGTTCTAAGACATTTCCTTCTAAATCGAGTAACGTTGCTATGGAAACGACAGGGTTTTCTTTTGGGATACGACAATCTCATTTCCGATCCACTAATCCTTCTTTACTGCATCCCTCACTCCCAAATATTTTAGAATTCACACGGAAATTCCGTCGTTATGAAATACGAGTACTATGTGTTCTAAGACATTTCCTTCTAAATCGAGTAACGTTTCTATGGAAACGACAGGATTTTCTTTTGGGATACGACAATCTCATTTCCGATCCACTAATCCTTCTTTACTGCATCCCTCACTCCCAAACATTGACGAATTCACACGGAAAATCCGTCGCTATGAAATACGAGTACTATGTGTTCCAAGACATTTCCTTCTAAATCGAGTAACGTTTCTATGGAAACGACAGGAATTTCTTTTGGGATACGACAATCGCATTTCCGATCCACTAATCCTTCTTTACTGCATCCCTCTCTCCCACACATTGACGAATTCACACGGAAATTCCGTCGCTATGAAATACGAGTACTATGTGTTCTAAGACATTTCCTTCTAAATCGAGTAACGTTGCTATGGAAACGACAGGATTTTCTTTTGGGATACGACAATCTCATTTCCGATCCACTAATCCTTCTTTACTGCATCCCTCTCTCCCACACATTGACGAATTCACACGGAAATTCCGTCGCTATGAAATACGAGTACTATGTGTTCTAAGACATTTCCTTCTAAATCGAGTAACGTTGCTATGGAAACGACAGGAATTTCTTTTGGGATACGACAATCACATTTCCGATCCACTAATCCTTCTTTATTGCATCCCTCACTCCCACACATTGACGAATTCACACGGAACTTCCGTCGCTATGACATACGAGTACTATGTGTTCTAAGACATTTCCTTCTAAATCGAGGAACGTTTCTATGGAAACGAGAGGATTTTCTTTTGGGATACGACAATCTCATTTCCGATCCACTAATCCTTCTTTACTGCATCCCTCACTCCCAAATATTGACGAATTCACACAGAAATTGCGTCGCTATGAAATAAGACTACTATGTGTTCTAAGACATTTCCTTCTAAATCGAGTAACGTTTCTATGGAAACGACAGGGTTTTCTTTTGGGATACGGCAATCACATTTCCGATCCACTAATCCTTCTATACTGCATCCCTCACTCCCAAACATTGACGAATTCACACGGAAATTCCGTCGCTATGAAATACGAGTACTATGTGTTCCAAGACATTTCCTTCTAAATCGAGTAACGTTTCTATGGAAACGAGAGGATTTTCTTTTGGGATACGACAATCTCATTTCCGATCCACTAATCCTTCTTTACTGCATCCCTCACTCCCACACATTGACGAATTCACACGGAAATTCCGTCGCTATGAAATACGAGTACTATGTGTTCTAAGACATTTCCTTCTAAATCGAGTAACGTTGCTATGGAAACGACAGGATTTTCTTTCGGGATACGACAATCTCATTTCCGATTCACTAATCCTTCTTTACTGCATCCCTCACTCCCACACATTGACGAATTCACACGGAAGTTGCATCGCTATGAAATACGAGTACTATGTGTTCTAAGACATTTCCTTCTAAATCGAGTAACGTTTCTATGGAAACGACAGGATTTTCTTTTGGGATACGACAATCACATTTCCGATCCACTAATCGTTCTTTACTGCATCCCTCACTCCCAAACATTGACGAATTCACACGGAACTTCCGTCGCTATGAAATACGAGTACTATGTGTTCTAAGACATTTCCTTCTAAATCGAGTAACGTTTGTATGGAAACGACAGGATTTTCTTTTGGGATACGACAATCTCATTTCCGATCCACTAAGCCTTCTTTACTGCATCCCTCACTCCCACACATTGACGAATTCACACGGAAATTGCGTCGCTATGAAATACGAGTACTATGTGTTCTGAGACATTTCCTTCTAAATCGAGTAACGTTTCTATGGAAACGACAGGATTTTTTTTGGGATACGACAATCACATTTCCGATCCACTAATCCTTCTTTACTGCATCCCTCACTCCCTAATATTTTAGAATTCACACGGAAATTCCGTCGTTATGAAATACGAGTACTATGTGTTCTAAGACATTTCCTTCTAAATCGAGTAACGTTTCTATGGAAACGACAGGATTTTCTTTTGGGATACGACAATCTCATTTCCGATCCACTAATCCTTCTTTACTGCATCCCTCACTCCCACACATTGACGAATTCACACGGAAATTGCGTCGCTATGAAATACGAGTACTATGTGTTCTAAGACATTTCCTTCTAAATCGATTAACGTTTCTATGGAAACGACAGGATTTTCCTTTGCGATACGACAATCACATTTCCGATCCACTAATCCTTCGTCACTGCATCCCTCACTCCCAAACATTGACGAATTCACACGGAAATTCCGTCGCTATGAAATACGAGTACTATGTGTTCTAAGACATTTCCTGCTAAATCGAGTAACGTTTCTATGGAAACGACAGGATTTTCTTTTGGGATACGACAATCACATTTCCGATCCACTAATCCTTCTTTACTGCATCCCTCACTCCCAAACATTGACTAATTCACACGGAAATTCCGTCGCTATGAAATACGAGTACTATGTGTTCTAAGACATTTATTTCTAAATCGAGTAACGTTTCTATGGAAACGACGGGACTTTCTTTTGGGATACGACAATCACAAATTCCGATCCACTAATCCTTCTTTACTGCATCCCTCGCTCCCAAACATTGACGAATTCACACGGAAATTCCGTCGCTATGAAATACGAGTACTATGTGTTCTAAGACATTTCCTTCTAAATCGAGTAACGTTTCTTTGGAAACGACAGGATTTTCATTTGGGATACGACAATCTCACTTCCGATCCACTAATCCTTCTCTACTGCATCCCCCACTCCCACACATTGACGAACTCACACGGAAATTGCGTCGCTATGAAATACGAGTACTATGTGTTCTAAGACATTTCCTTCTAAATCGAGTAACGTTTCTATGGAAACGACAGGATTTTCTTTTGGGATACGACAATCACATTTCCGATCCACTAATCCTTCTTTACTGCATCCCTCACTCCCACACATTGACGAATTCACACGGAAATTCCGTCGCTATGATATACGAGTACTATGTGTTCTAAGACATTTCGTTCTAAATCGAGTAACGTTTCTATGGAAACGACAGGATTTTCTTTTGGGATACGACAATCTCATTTCCGATCCTCTAATCCTTCTTTACTGCATTACTCACTCCCACACATTGACGAATTCACACGGAAGTTGCGTCGCTATGAAATACGAGTACTATGTGTTCTAAGACATTTCCTGCTAAATCGAGTAACGTTTCTATGGAAACGACAGGGTTTTCTTTTGGGATACGGCAATCACATTTCCGATCCACTAATCCTTCTTTACTGCATCTCTCACTCCCAAACATTGACGAATTCACACGGAAATTCCGTCGCTATGAAATACGAGTACTATGTGTTCCAAGACGTTTCCTTCTAAATCGAGTAACATTTCTATGGAAACGACAGGATTTTCTTTTGGGATACGACAATCTCATTTCCGATCCACTAATCCTTCTTTACTGCATCCCTCACTCCCACACATTGACGAATTCACACGGAAATTCCGTCGCTATGAAATACGAGTACTATGTGTTCTAAGACATTTCCTTCTAAATCGAGTAACGTTTCAATGGAAACGACAGGATTTTCTTTTGGGATACGACAATCTCATTTCCGATTCACTAATCCATCTTTACTGCATCCCTCACTCCCACACATTGACGAATTCACACGGAAGTTGCGTCGCTATGAAATACGAGTACTATGTGTTCTAAGACATTTCCTTCTAAATCGAGTAACGTTTCTATGGAAACGACAGGATTTTCTTTTGGGATACGACAATCACATTTCCGATCCACTAATCCTTCTTTCCTGCATCCCTCACTCCCAAACATTGACGAATTCACACGGAAATTCCGTCGCTATGAAATACGAGTACTATTTGTTCTAAGACATTTCCTTCTAAATCGAGTAACGTTTCTATGGAAACGACAGGATTTTCTTTTGGGATACGACAATCACATTTCCGATCCACTAATCGTTCTTTACTGCATCCCTCACTCCCAAACATTGACGAATTCACACGGAACTTCCGTCGCTATGAAATACGAGTACTATGTGTTCTAAGACATTTCCTTCTAAATCGAGTAACGTTTCTATGGAAACGACAGGATTTTCTTTTGGGATACGACAATCTCATTTCCGATCCACTAATCCTTCTTTACTGCATCCCTCACTCCCACACATTGACGAATTCACACGGAAATTGCGTCGCTATGAAATACGAGTACTATGTGTTCTAAGACATTTCCTTCTAAATCGATTAACGTTTCTATGGAAACGACAGGATTTTCCTTTGCGATACGACAATCACATTTCCGATCCATTAATCCTTCGTCACTGCATCCCTCACTCCCAAACATTGACGAATTCACACGGAAATTCCGTCGCTATGAAATTCGAGTACTATGTGTTCTAAGACATTTCCTGCTAAATCGAGTAACGTTTCTATGGAAACGACAGGATTTTCTTTTGGGATTCGACAATCACATTTCCGATCCACTAATCCTTCTTTACTGCATCCCTCACTCCCAAACATTGACGAATTCACACGGAAATTCCGTCGCTATGAAATACGAGTACTATGTGTTCTAAGACATTTATTTCTAAATCGAGTAACGTTTCTATGGAAACGACAGGACTTTCTTTTGGGATACGACAATCACAAATTCCGATCCACTAATCGTCCTTTACTGCATCCCTCACTCCCAAACATTGACGAATTCACACGGAAATTCCGTCGCTATGAAATACGAGTACTATGTGTTCTAAGACATTTCCTTCTAAATCGAGTAACGTTTCTATGGAAACGACAGGATTTTCTTATGGGATACGACAATCTCATTTCCGATCCACTAATCCTACTTTACTGCATCCCCCACTCCCACACATTGACGAACTCACACGGAAATTGCGTCGCTATGAAATTCGAGTACTATGTGTTCTAAGACATTTCCTTCTAAATCGAGTAACGTTTCTATGGAAACGACAGGATTTTCTTTTGGGATACGACAATCACATTTCCGATCCACTAATCCATCTTTACTGCATCCCTCACTCCCACACATTGACGAATTCACACGGAAATTCCGTCGCTATGAAATACGAGTACTATGTGTTCTAGGGCATTTCGTTCTAAATCGAGTAACGTTTCTATGGAAACGACAGGATTTTCTTTTGGGATACGACAATCTCATTTCCGATCCTCTAATCCTTCTTTACTGCATCCCTCACTCCCACACATTGACGAATTCACACGGAAATTGCGTCGCTATGAAATACGAGTACTATGTGTTCTAAGACATTTCCTGCTAAATCGAGTAACGTTTCTATGGAAACGACAGGATTTTCTTTTGGGATACGACAATCACATTTCCGATCCACTAATCCTACTTTACTGCATCCCTCACTCCCAAACATTGACGAATTCACACAGAAATTCCGTCGCTATGAAATTCGAGTACTATGTGTTCTAAGACACTTTTTTTTTATCGATTAACGTTTCTATGGAAACGACATAATTTTCTTTTGGGATACGACAATCACAAATTCCGATCCACTAATCCTTCTTTACTGCATCCCTCACTCCCAAACATTGACGAATTCACACGGAAATTCCGTCTCTATGAAATACGAGTTCTATGTGTTCAAAGACATTTCCTTCTAAATCGAGTAACGTTTCTATGGAAACGACAGGATTTTCTTTTGGGATACGACAATCTCATTTCCGATCCACTAATCCTTCTTTACTGCATCCCCCACTCCCACACATTGACGAACTCACACGGAAATTCCGTCGCTATGAAATACGAGTACTATGTGTTCTAAGACATTTCCTTCTAAATCGAGTAACGTTTCTATGGAAACGACAGGATTTTCTTTTGGGATACGACAATCACATTTCCGATCCACTAATCGTTCTATACTGCATCCCTCACTCCCAAACATTGACGAATTCACACGGAACTTCCGTCGCTATGAAATACGAGTACTATGTGTTCTAAGACATTTCCTTCTAAATCGAGTAACGTTTCTATGGAAATGACAGGATTTTCTTTTGGGATACGACAATCTCATTTCCGATCCACTAATCCTTCTTTACTGCATCCCTCACTCCCACACATTGACGAATTCACACGGAAATTGCGTCGCTATGAAATACGAGTACTATGTGTTCTAAGACATTTCCTTCTAAATCGAGTAACGTTTCTATGGAAATGACAGGATTTTCTTTTGGGATACGACAATCACAAATTCCGATCCACTAATCCTTCTTTACTGCATCCCTCGCTCCCAAACATTGACGAATTCACACGGAAATTCCGTCGCTATGAAATACGAGTAGTATGTGTTCTAAGACATTTCCTTCTAAATCGAGTAACGTTTCTTTGGAAACGACAGGATTTTCTTTTGGGATACGACAATCTCACTTCCGATCCACTAATCCTTCTCTACTGCATCCCCCACTCCCACACATTGACGAACTCACACGGAAATTGCGTCGCTATGAAATACGAGTACTATGTGTTCTAAGACATTTCCTTCTAAATCGAGTAACGTTTCTATGGAAACGACAGGATTTTCTTTTGGGATACGACAATCACATTTCCGATCCACTAATCCTTCTTTACTGCATCCCTCACTCCCACACATTGACGAATTCACACGGAAATTCCGTCGCTATGATATACGAGTACTATGTGTTCTAAGACATTTCGTTCTAAATCGAGTAACGTTTCTATGGAAACGACAGGATTTTCTTTTGGGATACGACAATCTCATTTCCGATCCTCTAATCCTTCTTTACTGCATCCCTCACTCCCACACATTGACGAATTCACACGGAAGTTGCGTCGCTATGAAATACGAGTACTATGTGTTCTAAGACATTTCCTGCTAAATCGAGTAACGTTTCTATGGAAACGACAGGGTTTTCTTTTGGGATACGGCAATCACATTTCCGATCCACTAATCCTTCTTTACTGCATCTCTCACTCCCAAACATTGACGAATTCACACGGAAATTCCGTCGCTGTGAAATACGAGTACTATGTGTTCCAAGACGTTTCCTTCTAAATCGAGTAACATTTCTATGGAAACGACAGGATTTTCTTTTGGGATACGACAATCTCATTTCCGATCCACTAATCCTTCTTTACTGCATCCCTCACTCCCACACATTGACGAATTCACACGGAAATTCCGTCGCTATGAAATACGAGTACTATGTGTTCTAAGACATTTCCTTCTAAATCGAGTAACGTTTCAATGGAAACGACAGGATTTTCTTTTGGGATACGACAATCTCATTTCCGATTCACTAATCCATCTTTACTGCATCCCTCACTCCCACACATTGACGAATTCACACGGAAGTTGCGTCGCTATGAAATACGAGTACTATGTGTTCTAAGACATTTCCTTCTAAATCGAGTAACGTTTCTATGGAAACGACAGGATTTTCTTTTGGGATACGACAATCACATTTCCGATCCACTAATCCTTCTTTCCTGCATCCCTCACTCCCAAACATTGACGAATTCACACGGAAATTCCGTCGCTATGAAATACGAGTACTATTTGTTCTAAGACATTTCCTTCTAAATCGAGTAACGTTTCTATGGAAACGACAGGATTTTCTTTTGGGATACGACAATCACATTTCCGATCCACTAATCGTTCTTTACTGCATCCCTCACTCCCAAACATTGACGAATTCACACGGAACTTCCGTCGCTATGAAATACGAGTACTATGTGTTCTAAGACATTTCCTTCTAAATCGAGTAACGTTTCTATGGAAACGACAGGATTTTCTTTTGGGATACGACAATCTCATTTCCGATCCACTAATCCTTCTTTACTGCATCCCTCACTCCCACACATTGACGAATTCACACGGAAATTGCGTCGCTATGAAATACGAGTACTATGTGTTCTAAGACATTTCCTTCTAAATCGATTAACGTTTCTATGGAAACGACAGGATTTTCCTTTGCGATACGACAATCACATTTCCGATCCATTAATCCTTCGTCACTGCATCCCTCACTCCCAAACATTGACGAATTCACACGGAAATTCCGTCGCTATGAAATTCGAGTACTATGTGTTCTAAGACATTTCCTGCTAAATCGAGTAACGTTTCTATGGAAACGACAGGATTTTCTTTTGGGATTCGACAATCACATTTCCGATCCACTAATCCTTCTTTACTGCATCCCTCACTCCCAAACATTGACGAATTCACACGGAAATTCCGTCGCTATGAAATACGAGTACTATGTGTTCTAAGACATTTATTTCTAAATCGAGTAACGTTTCTATGGAAACGACAGGACTTTCTTTTGGGATACGACAATCACAAATTCCGATCCACTAATCGTCCTTTACTGCATCCCTCACTCCCAAACATTGACGAATTCACACGGAAATTCCGTCGCTATGAAATACGAGTACTATGTGTTCTAAGACATTTCCTTCTAAATCGAGTAACGTTTCTATGGAAACGACAGGATTTTCTTATGGGATACGACAATCTCATTTCCGATCCACTAATCCTACTTTACTGCATCCCCCACTCCCACACATTGACGAACTCACACGGAAATTGCGTCGCTATGAAATTCGAGTACTATGTGTTCTAAGACATTTCCTTCTAAATCGAGTAACGTTTCTATGGAAACGACAGGATTTTCTTTTGGGATACGACAATCACATTTCCGATCCACTAATCCATCTTTACTGCATCCCTCACTCCCACACATTGACGAATTCACACGGAAATTCCGTCGCTATGAAATACGAGTACTATGTGTTCTAGGGCATTTCGTTCTAAATCGAGTAACGTTTCTATGGAAACGACAGGATTTTCTTTTGGGATACGACAATCTCATTTCCGATCCTCTAATCCTTCTTTACTGCATCCCTCACTCCCACACATTGACGAATTCACACGGAAATTGCGTCGCTATGAAATACGAGTACTATGTGTTCTAAGACATTTCCTGCTAAATCGAGTAACGTTTCTATGGAAACGACAGGATTTTCTTTTGGGATACGACAATCACATTTCCGATCCACTAATCCTACTTTACTGCATCCCTCACTCCCAAACATTGACGAATTCACACAGAAATTCCGTCGCTATGAAATTCGAGTACTATGTGTTCTAAGACACTTTTTTTTTATCGATTAAAGTTTCTATGGAAACGACATAATTTTCTTTTGGGATACGACAATCACAAATTCCGATCCACTAATCCTTCTTTACTGCATCCCTCACTCCCAAACATTGACGAATTCACACGGAAATTCCGTCTCTATGAAATACGAGTTCTATGTGTTCAAAGACATTTCCTTCTAAATCGAGTAACGTTTCTATGGAAACGACAGGATTTTCTTTTGGGATACGACAATCTCATTTCCGATCCACTAATCCTTCTTTACTGCATCCCCCACTCCCACACATTGACGAACTCACACGGAAATTCCGTCGCTATGAAATACGAGTACTATGTGTTCTAAGACATTTCCTTCTAAATCGAGTAACGTTTCTATGGAAACGACAGGATTTTCTTTTGGGATACGACAATCACATTTCCGATCCACTAATCGTTTTTTACTGCATCCCTCACTCCCAAACATTGACGAATTCACACGGAACTTCCGTCGCTATGAAATACGAGTACTATGTGTTCTAAGACATTTCCTTCTAAATCGAGTAACGTTTCTATGGAAATGACAGGATTTTCTTTTGGGATACGACAATCTCATTTCCGATCCACTAATCCTTCTTTACTGCATCCCTCACTCCCACACATTGACGAATTCACACGGAAATTGCGTCGGTATGAAATACGAGTACTATGTGTTCTAAGACATTTCCTTCTAAACCGAGTAACGTTTCTATGGAAACGACAGGATTTTTTTTGGGATACGACAATCACATTTCCGATCCACTAATCCTTCTTTACTGCATCCCTCACTCCCAAATATTTTAGAATTCACACGGAAATTCCGTCGCTATGAAATACGAGTACTATGTGTTCTAAGACATTTCCTTCTAAATCGAGTAACGTTTCAATGGAAACGACAGGATTTTCTTTTGGGATACGACAATCTCATTTCCGATCCACCAATCCTTCTTTACCGCATCCCTCACTCCCACACATTGACGAATTCACACGGAAATTGCGTCGCTATGAAATACGAGTACTATGTGTTCTAAGACATTTCCTTCTAAATCGATTAACGTTTCTATGGAAACGACAGGATTTTCCTTTGCGATACGACAATCACATTTCCGATCCACTAATCCTTCGTCACTGCATCCCCCACTCCCAAACATTGACGAATTCACACGGAAATTCCGTCGCTATGAAATTCGAGTACTATGCGTTCTAAGACATTTCCTGCTAAATCGAGTAACGTTTCTATGGAAACGACAGGATTTTCTTTTGGGATACGACAATCACATTTCCGATCCACTAATCCTTCTTTACTGCATCCCTCACTCCCAAACATTGACGAATTCACACGGAAATTCCGTCGCTATGAAATACGAGTACTATGTGTTCTAAGACATTTATTTCTAAATCGAGTAACGTTTCTATGGAAACGACAGGACTTTCTTTTGGGATACGACAATCACAAATTCCGATCCACTAATCCTTCTTTACTGCATCCCTCACTCCCAAACATTGACGAATTCACACGGAAATTCCGTCGCTATGAAATACGAGTACTATGTGTTCTAAGACATTTCCTTCTAAATCGAGTAACGTTTCTATGGAAACGACAGGATTTTCTTATGGGATACGACAATCACATTTCCGATCCACTAATCCTTCTTTACTGCATCCCTCACTCCCACACATTGACGAATTCACACGGAAATTCCGTCGCTATGAAATACGAGTACTATGTGTTCTAAGGCATTTAGTTCTAAATCGAGTAACGTTTCTATGGAAACGACAGGATTTTCTTTTGGGATACGACAATCTCATTTCCGATCCTCTAATCCTTCTTTACTGCATCCCTCACTCCCACACATTGACGAATTCACACGGAAATTGCGTCGCTATGAAATACGAGTACTATGTGTTCTAAGACATTTCCTGCTAAATCGAGTAACGTTTCTATGGAAACGACAGGATTTTCTTTTGGGATACGACAATCACATTTCCGATCCACTAATCCTACTTTACTGCATCCCTCACTCCCAAACATTGACGAATTCACACAGAAATTCCGTCGCTATGAAATACGAGTACTATGTGTTCTAAGACATTTTTTTCTAAATCGATTAACGTTTCTATGGAAACGACATAATTTTCTTTTGGGATACGACAATCACAAATTCCGATCCACTAATCCTTCTTTACTGCATCCCTCACTCCCAAACACTGACGAATTCACACGGAAATTCCGTCTCTATGAAATACGAGTTCTATGTGTTCAAAGACATTTCCTTCTAAATCGAGTAACGTTTCTATGGAAACGACAGGATTTTCTTTTGGGATACGACAATCTCATTTCCGATCCACTAATCCTTCTTTACTGCATCCCCCACTCCCACACATTGACGAACTCACACGGAAATTCCGTCGCTATGAAATACGAGTACTATGTGTTCTAAGACATTTCCTTCTAAATCAAGTAACGTTTCTATGGAAACGACAGGATTTTCTTTTGGGATACGACAATCTCATTTCCGATCCACTAATCCTTCTTTACTGCATCCCAGACTCCCACACATTGACGAACTCACACGGAAATTGCGTCGCTATGAAATACGAGTACTATGTGTTCTAAGACATTTCCTTCTAAAACGAGTAACGTTTCTATGGAAACGACAGGAATTTCTTTTGGGATACGACAATCACATTTCCGATCCACTAATTCTTCTTTACTGCATCCCTCACTCCCACACATTGACGAATTCACACGGGAAATGCGTCGCTATGAAATACGAGTACTATGTGTTCTAAGACATTTCCTTCTAAATCGAGTAAGGTTTCTATGGAAACGACAGGACTTTCTTTTGGGATACGACAATCTCATTTCCGATTCACTAATCCTTCTTTACTGCATCCCTCACTCCCACACACTGACGAATTCACACGGAAAGTCCGTCGCTATGAAATACGAGTACTATGTGTTCTAAGACATTTCTTTCTAAATCGAGTAACGTTTCTATGGAAACGACAGGATTTTCTTTTGGGATACGACAATCACATTTCCGATCCACTAATCCTTCTTTACTGCATCCCTCACTCCCACACACTGACGAATTCACACGGAAATCCCGTCGCTATGAAATACGAGTACTATGTGTTCTAAGACATTTCCTTCTAAATCGAGTAACGTTTCTATGGAAACGACAGGATTTTCTTTTGGGATACGACAATCTCATTTCCGATCCACTAATCCTTCTTTACTGCATCCCTCACTCCCAAACATTGACGAATGCACACGGAAATTGCGTCGCTATGAAATACGAGTACTAAGTGTTCTAAGACATTTCCTTCTAAATCGAGTAACGTTTCTATGGAAACGACAGGATTTTCTTTTGGGATACGACAATCACATTTCCGATCCACTAATCCTTGTTTACTGCATCCCTCACTCCCACACATTGACGAATTCACACGGAAATTGCGTCGCTATGAAATACGAGTACTATGTGTTCTAAGACATTTCCTTCCAAATCTAGTAACGTTTCTATGGAAACGACAGGATTTTCTTTTGGGATACGACAATCACATTTCCGATCCACTAATCCTTGTTTACTGCATCCCTCACTACCACACATTGACGAATTCACACGGAAATTCCGTCGCTATGATATACGAGTACTATGTGTTGTTAGACATTTCCTTCTAAATCGAGTAACGTTTCTATGGAAACGACAGGATTTTCTTTTGGGATACGACAATCTCATTTCCGATCCACTAATCCTTCTTTATTGCATCCCTCACTCCCTAACATTGATGAAATCACACGGAAATTGCGTCGCTATGAAATACGAGTACTATGTGTTCTAAGACATTTCCTTCTAAATCGAGTAACGTTTCTTTGGAAACGACTGGAATTTCTTTTGGGATACGACAATCGCATTTATGATCCACTAATCCTTCTTTACTCCATCCCTCACTCCCACACATTGACGAATTCACACGGAAATTCCGTCGCTATGAAATACGAGTACTATGTGTTCTATGACATTTCCTTCTAAATCGAGTAACGTTTCTATGGAAACGACAGGATTTTCTTTTGGGATACGACAATCTCATTTCCGATCCACTAATCCTTCTTTACTGCATCCCCCACTCCCAAACATTGACGAATGCACACGGAAATTGCGTCGCTATGAAATACGAGTACTATGTGTTCTAAGACATTTCCTTCTAAATCGAGTAACGTTTCTATGGAAACGACAGGATTTTCTTTTGGGATACGACAATCACATTTCCGATCCACTAATTGTTGTTTACTGCATCCCTCACTACCACACATTGACGAATTCACACGGAAATTCCGTCGCTATGATATACGAGTACTATGTGTTGTAAGACATTTCCTTCTAAATCGAGTAACGTTTCTATGGAAACGACAGGATTTTCTTTTGGGATACGACAATCTCATTTCCGATCCACTAATCCTTCTTTACTGCATCCCTCACTCCCACACATTCACGAATTCACACGTAAATTGCGTCGCTATGAAATACGAGTACTATGTGTTCTAAGACATTTCCATCTAAATCGAGTAACGTTTCTATGGAAACGACAGGATTATCTTTTGGGATACGACAATCTCATTTCCGATCCACTAATCCTTCTTTATTGCATCCCTCACTCCCTAACATTGAAGAAATCACACGGAAATTGCGTCGCTATGAAATACGAGTACTATGTGTTCTATGACATTTCCTTCTAAATCGAGTAACGTTTCTATGGAAACGACAGGAATTTCTTTTGGGATACGACAATCGCATTTCCGATCCACTAATCCTTCTTTACTGCAACCCTCACTCCCACACATTGACGAATTCACACGGAAATTGTGTCGCTATGAAATACGAGTACTATGTGTTCTAAGACATTTCCTTCTAAATCGAGTAACGTTTCTATGGAAACGACAGGATTTTCTTTTGGGATACGACAATCTCATTTCCGCTCCACTAATCCTTCTTTACTGCATCCCTCACTCCCAAACATTGACGAATGCACACGGAAATTGCGTCGCTATGAAATACGAGTACTATGTGTTCTAAGACATTTCCTTCTAAATCGAGTAACGTTTCTATGGAAACGACAGGATTTTCTTTTGGGATACGACAATCACATTTCCGATCCACCAATCCTTCTTTACTGCATCCCTCACTCCCAAACACTGACGAATTCACACGGAAATTCCGTCGCTATGAAATACGAGTACAATGTGTTCTAAGACATTTCCTTCTAAATCGAGTAACGTTTCTATGGAAACGACAGGATTTTCTTTTGGGATACGACAATCCCATTTCCGATCCACTAATCGTTCTTTACTGCATCCCTCACTCCCAAACATTGACGAATTCACACGGAACTTCCGTCGCTATGAAATACGAGTACTATGTGTTCTAAGACATTTCCTTCTAAATCGAGTAACGTTTCTATGGAAACGACAGGATTTTCTTTTGGGATACGACAATCTCATTTCCGATCCACTAATCCTTCTTTACTGCATCCCTCACTCCCACACATTGACGAATTCACACGGAAATTGCGTCGCTATGAAATACGAGTACTATGTGTTCTAAGACATTTCCTTCTAAATCGAGTAACGTTTCTATGGAAGCGACAGAATCTTTTTTGGGATACGACAATCACATTTCCGATCCACTAATCCTTCTTTACTGCATCCTTCACTCATAAATATTTTAGAATTCACACGGAAATTCCGTCGCTATGAAATACGAGTACTATGTGTTCTAAGACATTTCCTTCTAAATCGAGTAACGTTTCTATGGAAACGACAGGATTTTCTTTTGGGATACGACAATCTCATTTCCGATCCACTAATCCTTCTTTACTGAATCCCTCACTCCCACACATTGACGAATTCACACGGAAATTGCGTCGCTATGAAATACGAGTACTATGTGTTCTAAGACATTTCCTTCTAAATCGATTAACGTTTCTATGGAAACGACAGGATTTTCCTTTGGGATACGACAATCACATTTCCGATCCACTAATTCTTCTTCACTGCATCCCTCACTCCCAAACATTGACGAATTCACACGGAAATTCCGTCGCTATGAAATACGAGTACTATGTGTTCTAAGACATTTCCTGCTAAATCGAGTAACGTTTCTATGGAAACGACAGGATTTTCTTTTGGGATACGACAATCACATTCCCGATCCACTAATCCTTCTTTACTGCATCCCTCACTCCCAAACATTGACGAATTCACACGGAAATTCCGTCGCTATGAAATACGAGTACTATGTGTTCTAAGACATTTATTTCTAAATCGAGTAACGTTTCTATGGAAACGACAGGATTTTCTTTTGGGATACGACAATCACAAATTCCGATCCACTAATCCTTCTTTACTGCATCCCTCACTCCCAAACATTGACGAATTCACACGGAAATTCCGTCGCTATGAAATACGAGTACCATGTGTTCTAAGACATTTCCTTCTAAATCGAGTAACGTTTCTATGGAAACGACAGGATTTTCTTTTGGGATACGACAATCTCATTTCCGATCCACTAATCCTTCTTTACTGCATCCCTCACTCCCACACATTGATGAATTCACACGGAAATTGCGTCGCTATGAAATACGAGTACTATGTGTTCTAAGACATTTCCATCTAAATCGAGTAACGTTTCTATGGAAACGACAGGATCATCTTTTGGGATACGACAATCTCATTTCCGATCCACTAATCCTTCTTTATTGCATCCCTCACTCCCTAACATTGAAGAAATCACACGGAAATTGCGTCGCTATGAAATACGAGTACTATGTGTTCTATGACATTTCCTTCTAAATCGAGTAACGTTTCTATGGAAACGACAGGAATTTCTTTTGGGATACGACAATCGCATTTCCGATCCACTAATCCTTCTTTACTGCAACCCTCACTCCCACACATTGACGAATTCACACGGAAATTGCGTCTCTATGAAATACGAGTACTATGTGTTCTAAGACATTTCCTTCTAAATCGAGTAACGTTTCTATGGAAACGACAGGATTTTCTTTTGGGATACGACAATCTCATTTCCGCTCCACTAATCCTTCTTTACTGCATCCCTCACTCCCAAACATTGACGAATGCACACGGAAATTGCGTCGCTATGAAATACGAGTACTATGTGTTCTAAGACATTTCCTTCTAAATCGAGTAACGTTTCTATGGAAACGACAGGATTTTCTTTTGGGATACGACAATCACATTTCCGAACAACCACCAATCCTTCTTTACTGCATCCCTCACTCCCAAACATTGACGAATTCACACGGAAATTCCGTCGCTATGAAATACGAGTACTACGTGTTCTAAGACATTTCCTTCCAAATCGAGTAACGTTTCTATGGAAACGACAGGATTTTCTTTTGGGATACGACAATCTCATTTCCGATCCACTAATCCTTCTTTACTGCATCCCTCACTCCCACACATTGACGAATTCACACGGAAATTGCGTCGCTATGAAATACGAGTGCTATGTGTTCTAAGACATTTATTTCTAAATCGAGTAACGTTTCTATGGAAACGACAGGATTTTCTTTTGGGATACGACAATCACAAATTCCGATCCACTAATCTTTCTTTACTGCATCCCTCACTCCCAAACATTGACGAATTCACACGGAAATTCCGTCGCTATGAAATACGAGTACCATGTGTTCTAAGACATTTCCTTCTAAATCGAGTAACGTTTCTATGGAAACGACAGGATTTTCTTTTGGGATACGACAATCTCATTTCCGATCCACTAATCCTTCTTTACTGCTTCCCTCACTCCCACACATTGACGAATTCACACGGAAATTGCGTCGCTATGAAATACGAGTACTATGTGTTCTAAGACATTTCCTTCTAAATCGAGTAACGTTTCTATGGAAACGACAGGATTTTCCTTTGGGATACGACAATCACATTTCCGATCCACTAATCCTTCTTGACTGCATCCCTCACTCCCAAATATTGACGAATTCACACGGAAATTCCGTCGCTATGAAATACGAGTACTATGTGTTCTAAGACATTTCCTGCTAAATCGAGTAACGTTTCTATGGAAACGACAGGATTTTCTTTTGGGATACGACAATCACATTTCCGATCCACTAATCCTACTTTACTGCATCCCTCACTCCCAAACATTGACGAATTCACACAAAAATTCCGTCGCTATGAAATACGAGTACTATGTGTTCTAAGACATTTATTTCTAAATCGAGTAACGTTTCTATGGAAACGACAGGATTTTCTTTTGGGATACGACAATCACAAATTCCGATCCACTAATCCTTCTTTACTGCATCCCTCACTCCCAAACATTGACGAATTCACACGGAAATTTCGTCTCTATGAAATACGAGTACTATGAGTTCTAAGACATTTCCTTCTAAATCGAGTAACGTTTCTATGGAAACGACAGGATTTTCTTTTGGGATACGACAATCTCATTTCCGATCCACTAATCCTTCTTTACTGCATCCCCCACTCCCACACATTGACGAACTCACACGGAAATTCCGTCGCTATGAAATACGAGTACTATGTGTTCTAAGACATTTCCTTCTAAATCGAGTAACGTGTCTATGGAAACGACAGGATTTTCTTTTGGGATACGACAATCTCATTTCCGATCCACTAATCCTTCTTTACTGCATCCCCCACTCCCACACATTGACGAACTCACACGGAAATTGCGTCGCTATGAAATACGAGTACTATGTGTTCTAAGACATTTCCTTCTAAATCGAGTAACGTTTCTTATGGAAACGACAGGATTTTTTTTGGGATACGACAATCACATTTCCGATCCAATAATCCTTCTTTACTGCATCCCTCACTCCCAAATATTTTAGAATTCACACGGAAATTCCGTCGCTATGAAATACGAGTACTATGTGTTCTAAGACATTTCCTTCTAAATCGAGTAACGTTTCTATGGAAACGACAGGATTTTCTTTTGGGATACGACAATCACTTTTCCGATCCACTAATCCTTCTTTACTGCATCACTCACTCCCAAACATTCAGGAATTCACACGGAAATTGCGTCGTTATGAAATACGAGTACTATGTGTTCTAAGACATTTCCTTCTAAATCGAGTAACGTTTCTATGGAAACGACAGGATTTTCTTTTGGGATACGGCAATCACATTTCCGATCCACTTATCCTTCTTTACTGCATCCCTCACTCCCAAACATTGACGAATTCACACGGAAATTCCGTCGTTATGAAATACGTGTACTATGTGTTCTAAGACATTTCCTTCTAAATCGAGTAACGTTTCTATGGAAACGACAGGATTTTCTTTTGGGATACGACAATCTCTTTTCCGATCCACTAATCCTTCTTTACTGCATCCCTCACTCCCACACATTGACGAATTGACACGGAAATTGCGTCGCTATGAAATACGAGAACTATGTGTTCTAAGACATTTCCTTCTAAATCGAGTAACGTTTCTATGGAAACGACAGGATTTTCTTTTGGGATACGACAATCACATTTCCGATCCACTAATCCCTCTTTACTGCATCCCTCACTCCCAAACATTTTAGAATTCACACGGAAATTCCGTCGCTATGAAATACGAGTACTATGTGTTCTAAGACATTTCCTTCTAAATCGAGTAACGTTTCTATGGAAACGACAGGATTCTCTTTAGGGATACGACAATCTCATTTCCGATCCACTAATCCTTCTTTACTGCATCCCTCACTCCCAAACATTGACGAATTCACACGGAAATTCCGTCGCTATGAAATACGAGTACTATGTGTTCTAAGACATTTATTTCTAAATCGAGTAACGTTTCTATGGAAACGACAGGACTTTCTTTTGGGATACGACAATCACAAATTCCGATCCACTAATCCTTCTTTACTGCATCCCTCACTCCCAAACATTGACGAATTCACACGGAAATTCCGTCGCTATGAAATACGAGTACTATGTGTTCTAAGACATTTCCTTCTAAATCGAGTAACGTTTCTATGGAAACGACAGGATTTTCTTATGGGATACGACAATCGCATTTCCGATCCACTAATCCTACTTTACTGCATCCCCCACTCCCACACATTGACGAACTCACACGGAAATTGCGTCGCTATGAAATTCGAGTACTATGTGTTCTAAGACATTTCCTTCTAAATCGAGTAACGTTTCTATGGAAACGACAGGATTTTCTTTTGGGATACGACAATCACATTTCCGATCCACTAATCCTTCTTTACTGCATCCCTCACTCCCACACATTGACGAATTCACACGGAAATTCCGTCGCTATGAAATACGAGTACTATGTGTTCTAAGGCATTTAGTTCTAAATCGAGTAACGTTTCTATGGAAACGACAGGATTTTCTTTTGGGATACGACAATCTCATTTCCGATCCTCTAATCCTTCTTTACTGCATCCCTCACTCCCACACATTGACGAATTCACACGGAAATTGCGTCGCTATGAAATACGAGTACTATGTGTTCTAAGACATTTCCTGCTAAATCGAGTAACGTTTCTATGGAAACGACAGGATTTTCTTTTGGGATACGACAATCACATTTCCGATCCACTAATCCTACTTTACTGCATCCCTCACTCCCAAACATTGACGAATTCACACAGAAATTCCGTCGCTATGAAATACGAGTACTATGTGTTCTAAGACATTTTTTTCTAAATCGATTAACGTTTCTATGGAAACGACATAATTTTCTTTTGGGATACGACAATCACAAATTCCGATCCACTAATCCTTCTTTACTGCATCCCTCACTCCCAAACATTGACGAATTCACACGGAAATTCCGTCTCTATGAAATACGAGTTCTATGTGTTCAAAGACATTTCCTTCTAAATCGAGTAACGTTTCTATGGAAACGACAGGATTTTCTTTTGGGATACGACAATCTCATTTCCGATCCCCTAATCCTTCTTTACTGCATCCCCCACTCCCACACATTGACGAACTCACACGGAAATTCCGTCGCTATGAAATACGAGTACTATGTGTTCTAAGACATTTCCTTCTAAATCGAGTAACGTTTCTATGGAAACGACAGGATTTTCTTTTGGGATACGACAATCTCATTTCCGATCCACTAATCCTTCTTTACTGCATCCCAGACTCCCACACATTGACGAACTCACACGGAAATTGCGTCGCTATGAAATACGAGTACTATGTGTTCTAAGACATTTCCTTCTAAATCGAGTAACGTTTCTATGGAAACGACAGGATTTTCTTTTGGGATACGACAATCACATTTCCGATCCACTAATTCTTCTTTACTGCATCCCTCACTCCCACACATTGACGAATTCACACGGGAAATGCGTCGCTATGAAATACGAGTACTATGTGTTCTAAGACATTTCCTTCTAAATCGAGTAAGGTTTCTATGGAAACGACAGGACTTTCTTTTGGGATACGACAATCTCATTTCCGATTCACTAATCCTTCTTTACTGCATCCCTCACTCCCACACACTGACGAATTCACACGGAAAGTCCGTCGCTATGAAATACGAGTACTATGTGTTCTAAGACATTTCTTTCTAAATCGAGTAACGTTTCTATGGAAACGACAGGATTTTCTTTTGGGATACGACAATCACATTTCCGATCCACTAATCCTTCTTTACTGCATCCCTCACTCCCACACACTGACGAATTCACACGGAAATTCCGTCGCTATGAAATACGAGTACTATGTGTTCTAAGACATTTCCTTCTAAATCGAGTAACGTTTCTATGGAAACGACAGGATTTTCTTTTGGGATACGACAATCTCATTTCCGATCCACTAATCCTTCTTTACTGCATCCCTCACTCCCAAACATTGACGAATTCACACGGAAGTTGCGTCGCTATGAAATACGAGTACTAAGTGTTCTAAGACATTTCCTTCTAAATCGAGTAACGTTTCTATGGAAACGACAGGATTTTCTTTTGGGATACGACAATCACATTTCCGATCCACTAATCCTTGTTTACTGCATCCCTCACTCCCACACATTGACGAATTCACACGGAAATTGCGTCGCTATGAAATACGAGTACTATGTGTTCTAAGACATTTCCTTCCAAATCTAGTAACGTTTCTATGGAAACGACAGGATTTTCTTTTGGGATACGACAATCACATTTCCGATCCACTAATCCTTGTTTACTGCATCCCTCACTACCACACATTGACGAATTCACACGGAAATTCCGTCGCTATGATATACGAGTACTATGTGTTGTTAGACATTTCCTTCTAAATCGAGTAACGTTTCTATGGAAACGACAGGATTTTCTTTTGGGATACGACAATCTCATTTCCGATCCACTAATCCTTCTTTATTGCATCCCTCACTCCCTAACATTGACGAAATCACACGGAAATTGCGTCGCTATGAAATACGAGTACTATGTGTTCTAAGACATTTCCTTCTAAATCGAGTAACGTTTCTTTGGAAACGACAGGAATTTCTTTTGGGATACGACAATCGCATTTCCGATCCACTAATCCTTCTTTACTCCATCCCTCACTCCCACACATTGACGAATTCACACGGAAATTCCGTCGCTATGAAATACGAGTACTATGTGTTCTATGACATTTCCTTCTAAATCGAGTAACGTTTCTATGGAAACGACAGGATTTTCTTTTGGGATACGACAATCTCATTTCCGATCCACTAATCCTTCTTTACTGCATCCCCCACTCCCAAACATTGACGAATGCACACGGAAATTGCGTCGCTATGAAATACGAGTACTATGTGTTCTAAGACATTTCCTTCTAAATCGAGTAACGTTTCTATGGAAACGACAGGATTTTCTTTTGGGATACGACAATCACATTTCCGATCCACTAATTGTTGTTTACTGCATCCCTCACTACCACACATTGACGAATTCACACGGAAATTCCGTCGCTATGATATACGAGTACTATGTGTTGTAAGACATTTCCTTCCAAATCGAGTAACGTTTCTATGGAAACGACAGGATTTTCTTTTGGGATACGACAATCTCATTTCCGATCCACTAATCCTTCTTTACTGCATCCCTCACTCCCACACATTGATGAATTCACACGGAAATTGCGTCGCTATGAAATACGAGTACTATGTGTTCTAAGACATTTCCATCTAAATCGAGTAACGTTTCTATGGAAACGACAGGATCATCTTTTGGGATACGACAATCTCATTTCCGATCCACTAATCCTTCTTTATTGCATCCCTCACTCCCTAACATTGAAGAAATCACACGGAAATTGCGTCGCTATGAAATACGAGTACTATGTGTTCTATGACATTTCCTTCTAAATCGAGTAACGTTTCTATGGAAACGACAGGAATTTCTTTTGGGATACGACAATCGCATTTCCGATCCACTAATCCTTCTTTACTGCAACCCTCACTCCCACACATTGACGAATTCACACGGAAATTGCGTATCTATGAAATACGAGTACTATGTGTTCTAAGACATTTCCTTCTAAATCGAGTAACGTTTCTATGGAAACGACAGGATTTTCTTTTGGGATACGACAATCTCATTTCCGCTCCACTAATCCTTCTTTACTGCATTCCTCACTCCCAAACATTGACGAATGCACACGGAAATTGCGTCGCTATGAAATACGAGTACTATGTGTTCTAAGACATTTCCTTCTAAATCGAGTAACGTTTCTATGGAAACGACAGGATTTTCTTTTGGGATACGACAATCACATTTCCGAACAACCACCAATCCTTCTTTACTGCATCCCTCACTCCCAAACATTGACGAATTCACACGGAAATTCCGTCGCTATGAAATACGAGTACTACGTGTTCTAAGACATTTCCTTCCAAATCGAGTAACGTTTCTATGGAAACGACAGGATTTTCTTTTGGGATACGACAATCTCATTTCCGATCCACTAATCCTTCTTTACTGCATCCCTCACTCCCACACATTGACGAATTCACACGGAAATTGCGTCGCTATGAAATACGAGTGCTATGTGTTCTAAGACATTTATTTCTAAATCGAGTAACGTTTCTATGGAAACGACAGGATTTTCTTTTGGGATACGACAATCACAAATTCCGATCCACTAATCTTTCTTTACTGCATCCCTCACTCCCAAACATTGACGAATTCACACGGAAATTCCGTCGCTATGAAATACGAGTACCATGTGTTCTAAGACATTTCCTTCTAAATCGAGTAACGTTTCTATGGAAACGACAGGATTTTCTTTTGGGATACGACAATCTCATTTCCGATCCACTAATCCTTCTTTACTGCTTCCCTCACTCCCACACATTGACGAATTCACACGGAAATTGCGTCGCTATGAAATACGAGTACTATGTGTTCTAAGACATTTCCTTCTAAATCGAGTAACGTTTCTATGGAAACGACAGGATTTTCCTTTGGGATACGACAATCACATTTCCGATCCACTAATCCTTCTTGACTGCATCCCTCACTCCCAAATATTGACGAATTCACACGGAAATTCCGTCGCTATGAAATACGAGTACTATGTGTTCTAAGACATTTCCTGCTAAATCGAGTAACGTTTCTATGGAAACGACAGGATTTTCTTTTGGGATACGACAATCACATTTCCGATCCACTAATCCTACTTTACTGCATCCCTCACTCCCAAACATTGACGAATTCACACAAAAATTCCGACGCTATGAAATACGAGTACTATGTGTTCTAAGACATTTATTTCTAAATCGAGTAACGTTTCTATGGAAACGACAGGATTTTCTTTTGGGATACGACAATCACAAATTCCGATCCACTAATCCTTCTTTACTGCATCCCTCACTCCCAAACATTGACGAATTCACACGGAAATTTCGTCTCTATGAAATACGAGTACTATGAGTTCTAAGACATTTCCTTCTAAATCGAGTAACGTTTCTATGGAAACGACAGGATTTTCTTTTGGGATACGACAATCTCATTTCCGATCCACTAATCCTTCTTTACTGCATCCCCCACTCCCACAATTTGACGAACTCACACGGAAATTCCGTCGCTATGAAATACGAGTACTATGTGTTCTAAGACATTTCCTTCTAAATCGAGTAACGTGTCTATGGAAACGACAGGATTTTCTTTTGGGATACGACAATCTCATTTCCGATCCACTAATCCTTCTTTACTGCATCCCCCACTCCCACACATTGACGAACTCACACGGAAATTGCGTCGCTATGAAATACGAGTACTATGTGTTCTAAGACATTTCCTTCTAAATCGAGTAACGTTTCTTATGGAAACGACAGGATTTTTTTTGGGATACGATAATCACATTTCCGATCCAATAATCCTTCTTTACTGCATCCCTCACTCCCAAATATTTTAGAATTCACACGGAAATTCCGTCGCTATGAAATACGAGTACTATGTGTTCTAAGACATTTCCTTCTAAATCGAGTAACGTTTCTATGGAAACGACAGGATTTTCTTTTGGGATACGACAATCACATTTCCGATCCACTAATCCTTCTTTACTGCATCACTCACTCCCAAACATTCAGGAATTCACACGGAAATTGCGTCGTTATGAAATACGAGTACTATGTGTTCTAAGACATTTCCTTCTAAATCGAGTAACGTTTCTATGGAAACGACAGGATTTTCTTTTGGGATACGGCAATCACATTTCCGATCCACTTATCCTTCTTTACTGCATCCCTCACTCCCAAACATTGACGAATTCACACGGAAATTCCGTCGTTATGAAATACGTGTACTATGTGTTCTAAGACATTTCCTTCTAAATCGAGTAACGTTTCTATGGAAACGACAGGATTTTCTTTTGGGATACGACAATCTCTTTTCCGATCCACTAATCCTTCTTTACTGCATCCCTCACTCCCACACATTGACGAATTGACACGGAAATTGCGTCGCTATGAAATACGAGAACTATGTGTTCTAAGACATTTCCTTCTAAATCGAGTAACGTTTCTATGGAAACGACAGGATTTTCTTTTGGGATACGACAATCACATTTCCGATCCACTAATCCCTCTTTACTGCATCCCTCACTCCCAAACATTTTAGAATTCACACGGAAATTCCGTCGCTATGAAATACGAGTACTATGTGTTCTAAGACATTTCCTTCTAAATCGAGTAACGTTTCTATGGAAACGACAGGATTCTCTTTAGGGATACGACAATCTCATTTCCGATCCACTAATCCTTCTTTACTGCATCCCTCACTCCCAAACATTGACGAATTCACACGGAAATTCCGTCGCTATGAAATACGAGTACTATGTGTTCTAAGACATTTATTTCTAAATCGAGTAACGTTTCTATGGAAACGACAGGACTTTCTTTTGGGATACGACAATCACAAATTCCGATCCACTAATCCTTCTTTACTGCATCCCTCACTCCCAAACATTGACGAATTCACACGGAAATTCCGTCGCTATGAAATACGAGTACTATGTGTTCTAAGACATTTCCTTCTAAATCGAGTAACGTTTCTATGGAAACGACAGGATTTTCTTATGGGATACGACAATCTCATTTCCGATCCACTAATCCTACTTTACTGCATCCCCCACTCCCACACATTGACGAACTCACACGGAAATTGCGTCGCTATGAAATTCGAGTACTATGTGTTCTAAGACATTTCCTTCTAAATCGAGTAACGTTTCTATGGAAACGACAGGATTTTCTTTTGGGATACGACAATCACATTTCCGATCCACTAATCCTTCTTTACTGCATCCCTCACTCCCACACATTGACGAATTCACACGGAAATTCCGTCGCTATGAAATACGAGTACTATGTGTTCTAAGGCATTTAGTTCTAAATCGAGTAACGTTTCTATGGAAACGACAGGATTTTCTTTTGGGATACGACAATCTCATTTCCGATCCTCTAATCCTTCTTTACTGCATCCCTCACTCCCACACATTGACGAATTCACACGGAAATTGCGTCGCTATGAAATACGAGTACTATGTGTTCTAAGACATTTCCTGCTAAATCGAGTAACGTTTCTATGGAAACGACAGGATTTTCTTTTGGGATACGACAATCACATTTCCGATCCACTAATCCTACTTTACTGCATCCCTCACTCCCAAACATTGACGAATTCACACAGAAATTCCGTCGCTATGAAATACGAGTACTATGTGTTCTAAGACATTTTTTTCTAAATCGATTAACGTTTCTATGGAAACGACATAATTTTCTTTTGGGATACGACAATCACAAATTCCGATCCACTAATCCTTCTTTACTGCATCCCTCACTCCCAAACATTGACGAATTCACACGGAAATTCCGTCTCTATGAAATACGAGTTCTATGTGTTCAAAGACATTTCCTTCTAAATCGAGTAACGTTTCTATGGAAACGACAGGATTTTCTTTTGGGATACGACAATCTCATTTCCGATCCCCTAATCCTTCTTTACTGCATCCCCCACTCCCACACATTGACGAACTCACACGGAAATTCCGTCGCTATGAAATACGAGTACTATGTGTTCTAAGACATTTCCTTCTAAATCGAGTAACGTTTCTATGGAAACGACAGGATTTTCTTTTGGGATACGACAATCTCATTTCCGATCCACTAATCCTTCTTTACTGCATCCCAGACTCCCACACATTGACGAACTCACACGGAAATTGCGTCGCTATGAAATACGAGTACTATGTGTTCTAAGACATTTCCTTCTAAATCGAGTAACGTTTCTATGGAAACGACAGGATTTTCTTTTGGGATACGACAATCACATTTCCGATCCACTAATTCTTCTTTACTGCATCCCTCACTCCCACACATTGACGAATTCACACGGAAATTGCGTCGCTATGAAATACGAGTACTATGTGTTCTAAGACATTTCCTTCTAAATCGAGTAAGGTTTCTATGGAAACGACAGGACTTTCTTTTGGGATACGACAATCTCATTTCCGATTCACTAATCCTTCTTTACTGCATCCCTCACTCCCACACACTGACGAATTCACACGGAAAGTCCGTCGCTATGAAATACGAGTACTATGTGTTCTAAGACATTTCTTTCTAAATCGAGTAACGTTTCTATGGAAACGACAGGATTTTCTTTTGGGATACGACAATCACATTTCCGATCAACTAATCCTTCTTTACTGCATCCCTCACTCCCACACACTGACGAATTCACACGGAAATTCCGTCGCTATGAAATACGAGTACTATGTGTTCTAAGACATTTCCTTCTAAATCGAGTAACGTTTCTATGGAAACGACAGGATTTTCTTTTGGGATACGACAATCTCATTTCCGATCCACTAATCCTTCTTTACTGCATCCCTCACTCCCAAACATTGACGAATTCACACGGAAGTTGCGTCGCTATGAAATACGAGTACTAAGTGTTCTAAGACATTTCCTTCTAAATCGAGTAACGTTTCTATGGAAACGACAGGATTTTCTTTTGGGATACGACAATCACATTTCCGATCCACTAATCCTTGTTTACTGCATCCCTCACTCCCACACATTGACGAATTCACACGGAAATTGCGTCGCTATGAAATACGAGTACTATGTGTTCTAAGACATTTCCTTCCAAATCTAGTAACGTTTCTATGGAAACGACAGGATTTTCTTTTGGGATACGACAATCACATTTCCGATCCACTAATCCTTGTTTACTGCATCCCTCACTACCACACATTGACGAATTCACACGGAAATTCCGTCGCTATGATATACGAGTACTATGTGTTGTTAGACATTTCCTTCTAAATCGAGTAACGTTTCTATGGAAACGACAGGATTTTCTTTTGGGATACGACAATCTCATTTCCGATCCACTAATCCTTCTTTATTGCATCCCTCACTCCCTAACATTGACGAAATCACACGGAAATTGCGTCGCTATGAAATACGAGTACTATGTGTTCTAAGACATTTCCTTCTAAATCGAGTAACGTTTCTTTGGAAACGACAGGAATTTCTTTTGGGATACGACAATCGCATTTCCGATCCACTAATCCTTCTTTACTCCATCCCTCACTCCCACACATTGACGAATTCACACGGAAATTCCGTCGCTATGAAATACGAGTACTATGTGTTCTATGACATTTCCTTCTAAATCGAGTAACGTTTCTATGGAAACGACAGGATTTTCTTTTGGGATACGACAATCTCATTTCCGATCCACTAATCCTTCTTTACTGCATCCCCCACTCCCAAACATTGACGAATGCACACGGAAATTGCGTCGCTATGAAATACGAGTACTATGTGTTCTAAGACATTTCCTTCTAAATCGAGTAACGTTTCTATGGAAACGACAGGATTTTCTTTTGGGATACGACAATCACATTTCCGATCCACTAATTGTTGTTTACTGCATCCCTCACTACCACACATTGACGAATTCACACGGAAATTCCGTCGCTATGATATACGAGTACTATGTGTTGTAAGACATTTCCTTCCAAATCGAGTAACGTTTCTATGGAAACGACAGGATTTTCTTTTGGGATACGACAATCTCATATCCGATCCACTAATCCTTCTTTACTGCATCCCTCACTCCCACACATTCACGAATTCACACGTAAATTGCGTCGCTATGAAATACGAGTACTATGTGTTCTAAGACATTTCCATCTAAATCGAGTAACGTTTCTATGGAAACGACAGGATTATCTTTTGGGATACGACAATCTCATTTCCGATCCACTAATCCTTCTTTATTGCATCCCTCACTCCCTAACATTGAAGAAATCACACGGAAATTGCGTCGCTATGAAATACGAGTACTATGTGTTCTATGATATTTCCTTCTAAATCGAGTAACGTTTCTATGGAAACGACAGGAATTTCTTTTGGGATACGACAATCGCATTTCCGATCCACTAATCCTTCTTTACTGCAACCCTCACTCCCACACATTGACGAATTCACACGGAAATTGCGTCGCTATGAAATACGAGTACTATGTGTTCTAAGACATTTCCTTCTAAATCGAGTAACGTTTCTATGGAAACGACAGGATTTTCTTTTGGGATACGACAATCTCATTTCCGCTCCACTAATCCTTCTTTACTGCATCCCTCACTCCCAAACATTGACGAATGCACACGGAAATTGCGTCGCTATGAAATACGAGTACTATGTGTTCTAAGACATTTCCTTCTAAATCGAGTAACGTTTCTATGGAAACGACAGGATTTTCTTTTGGGATACGACAATCACATTTCCGATCCACCAATCCTTCTTTACTGCATCCCTCACTCCCAAACATTGACGAATTCACACGGAAATTCCGTCGCTATGAAATACGAGTACTATGTGTTCTAAGACATTTCCTTCTAAATCGAGTAACGTTTCTATGGAAACGACAGGATTTTCTTTTGGGATACGACAATCACATTTCCGATCCACTAATCGTTCTTTACTGCATCCCTCACTCCCAAACATTGACGAATTCACACGGAACTTCCGTCGCTATGAAATACGAGTACTATGTGTTCTAAGACATTTCCTTCTAAATCGAGTAACGTTTCTATGGAAACGACAGGATTTTCTTTTGGGATACGACAATCTCATTTCCGATCCACTAATCCTTCTTTACTGCATCCCTCACTCCCACACATTGACGAATTCACACGGAAATTGCGTCGCTATGAAATACGAGTACTATGTGTTCTAAGACATTTCCTTCTAAATCGAGTAACGTTTCTATGGAAACGACAGAATCTTTTTTGGGATACGACAATCACATTTCCGATCCACTAATCCTTCTTTACTGCATCCTTCACTCATAAATATTTTAGAATTCACACGGAAATTCCGTCGCTATGAAATACGAGTACTATGTGTTCTAAGACATTTCCTTCTAAATCGAGTAACGTTTCTATGGAAACGACAGGATTTTCTTTTGGGATACGACAATCTCATTTCCGATCCACTAATCCTTCTTTACTGAATCCCTCACTCCCACACATTGACGAATTCACACGGAAATTGCGTCGCTATGAAATACGAGTACTATGTGTTCTAAGACATTTCCTTCTAAATCGATTAACGTTTCTATGGAAACGACAGGATTTTCCTTTGGGATACGATAATCACATTTCCGATCCACTAATTCTTCTTCACTGCATCCCTCACTCCCAAACATTGACGAATTCACACGGAAATTCCGTCGCTATGAAATACGAGTACTATGTGTTCTAAGACATTTCCTGCTAAATCGAGTAACGTTTCTATGGAAACGACAGGATTTTCTTTTGGGATACGACAATCACATTCCCGATCCACTAATCCTTCTTTACTGCATCCCTCACTCCCAAACATTGACGAATTCACACGGAAATTCCGTCGCTATGAAATACGAGTACTATGTGTTCTAAGACATTTATTTCTAAATCGAGTAACGTTTCTATGGAAACGACAGGATTTTCTTTTGGGATACGACAATCACAAATTCCGATCCACTAATCCTTCTTTACTGCATCCCTCACTCCCAAACATTGACGAATTCACACGGAAATTCCGTCGCTATGAAATACGAGTACCATGTGTTCTAAGACATTTCCTTCTAAATCGAGTAACGTTACTATGGAAACGACAGGATTTTCTTTTGGGATACGACAATCTCATTTCCGATCCACTAATCCTTCTTTACTGCATCCCTCACTCCCACACATTGATGAATTCACACGGAAATTGCGTCGCTATGAAATACGAGTACTATGTGTTCTAAGACATTTCCATCTAAATCGAGTAACGTTTCTATGGAAACGACAGGATCATCTTTTGGGATACGACAATCTCATTTCCGATCCACTAATCCTTCTTTATTGCATCCCTCACTCCCTAACATTGAAGAAATCACACGGAAATTGCGTCGCTATGAAATACGAGTACTATGTGTTCTATGACATTTCCTTCTAAATCGAGTAACGTTTCTATGGAAACGACAGGAATTTCTTTTGGGATACGACAATCGCATTTCCGATCCACTAATCCTTCTTTACTGCAACCCACACTCCCACACATTGACGAATTCACACGGAAATTGCGTCGCTATAAAATACGAGTACTATGTGTTCTAAGACATTTCCTTCTAAATCGAGTAACGTTTCTATGGAAACGACAGGATTTTCTTTTGGGATACGACAATCTCATTTCCGCTCCACTAATCCTTCTTTACTGCATCCCTCACTCCCAAACATTGACGAATGCACACGGAAATTGCGTCGCTATGAAATACGAGTACTATGTGTTCTAAGACATTTCCTTCTAAATCGAGTAACGTTTCTATGGAAACGACAGGATTTTCTTTTGGGATACGACAATCACATTTCCGAACAACCACCAATCCTTCTTTACTGCATCCCTCACTCCCAAACATTGATGAATTCACACGGAAATTCCGTCGCTATGAAATACGAGTACTACGTGTTCTAAGACATTTCCTTCTAAATCGAGTAACGTTTCTATGGAAACGACAGGATTTTCTTTTGGGATACGACAATCTCATTTCCGATCCACTAATCCTTCTTTACTGCATCCCTCACTCCCACACATTGACGAATTCACACGGAAATTGCGTCGCTATGAAATACGAGTGCTATGTGTTCTAAGACATTTATTTCTAAATCGAGTAACGTTTCTATGGAAACGACAGGATTTTCTTTTGGGATACGACAATCACAAATTCCGATCCACTAATCTTTCTTTACTGCATCCCTCATTCCCAAACATTGACGAATTCACACGGAAATTCCGTCGCTATGAAATACGAGTACTATGTGTTCTAAGACATTTCCTTCTAAATCGAGTAACGTTTCTATGGAAACGACAGGATTTTCCTTTGGGATACGACAATCACATTTCCGATCCACTAATCCTTCTTGACTGCATCCCTCACTCCCAAATATTGACGAATTCACACGGAAATTCCGTCGCTATGAAATACGAGTACTATGTGTTCTAAGACATTTCCTGCTAAATCGAGTAACGTTTCTATGGAAACGACAGAATTTTCTTTTGGGATACGACAATCACATTTCCGATCCACTAATCCTACTTTACTGCATCCCTCACTCCCACACACTGACGAATTCACACGGAAATTCCGTCGCTATGAAATACGAGTACTATGTGTTCTAAGACATTTCCTTCTAAATCGAGTAACGTTTCTATGGAAACGACAGGATTTTCTTTTGGGATACGACAATCTCATTTCCGATCCACTAATCCTTGTTTACTGCATCCCTCACTCCCACACATTGACGAATTCACACGGAAATTGCGTCGCTATGAAATACGAGTACTATGTGTTCTAAGACATTTCCTTCCAAATCTAGTAACGTTTCTATGGAAACGACAGGATTTTCTTTTGGGATACGACAATCACATTTCCGATCCACTAATCCTTGTTTACTGCATCCCTCACTACCACACATTGACGAATTCACACGGAAATTCCGTCGCTATGATATACGAGTACTATGTGTTGTTAGACATTTCCTTCTAAATCGAGTAACGTTTCTATGGAAACGACAGGATTTTCTTTTGGGATACGACAATCTCATTTCCGATCCACTAATCCTTCTTTATTGCATCCCTCACTCCCTAACATTGACGAAATCACACGGAAATTGCGTCGCTATGAAATACGAGTACTATGTGTTCTAAGACATTTCCTTCTAAATCGAGTAACGTTTCTTTGGAAACGACAGGAATTTCTTTTGGGATACGACAATCGCATTTCCGATCCACTAATCGTTCATTACTGCATCCCTCACTCCCACACATTGACGAATTCACACGGAAATTCCGTCGCTATGAAATACGAGTACTATGTGTTCTATGACATTTCCTTCTAAATCGAGTAACGTTTCTATGGAAACGACAGGATTTTCTTTTGGGATACGACAATCTCATTTCCGATCCACTAATCCTTCTTTACTGCATCCCCCACTCCCAAACATTGACGAATGCACACGGAAATTGCGTCGCTATGAAATACGAGTACTATGTGTTCTAAGACATTTCCTTCTAAATCGAGTAACGTTTCTATGGAAACGACAGGATTTTCTTTTGGGATACGACAATCACATTTCCGATCCACTAATTGTTGTTTACTGCATCCCTCACTACCACACATTGACGAATTCACACGGAAATTCCGTCGCTATGATATACGAGTACTATGTGTTGTAAGACATTTCCTTCTAAATCGAGTAACGTTTCTATGGAAACGACAGGATTTTCTTTTGGGATACGACAATCTCATTTCCGATCCACTAATCCTTCTTTACTGCATCCCTCACTCCCACACATTCACGAATTCACACGTAAATTGCGTCGCTATGAAATACGAGTACTATGTGTTCTAAGACATTTCCATCTAAATCGAGTAACGTTTCTTTGGAAACGACAGGATTATCTTTTGGGATACGACAATCTCATTTCCGATCCACTAATCCTTCTTTATTGCATCCCTCACTCCCTAACATTGAAGAAATCACACGGAAATTGCGTCGCTATGAAATACGAGTACTATGTGTTCTATGATATTTCCTTCTAAATCGAGTAACGTTTCTATGGAAACGACAGGAATTTCTTTTGGGATACGACAATCGCATTTCCGATCCACTAATCCTTCTTTACTGCAACCCTCACTCCCACACATTGACGAATTCACACGGAAATTGCGTCGCTATGAAATACGAGTACTATGTGTTCTAAGACATTTCCTTCTAAATCGAGTAACGTTTCTATGGAAACGACAGGATTTTCTTTTGGGATACGACAATCTCATTTCCGCTCCACTAATCCTTCTTTACTGCATCCCTCACTCCCAAACATTGACGAATGCACACGGAAATTGCGTCGCTATGAAATACGAGTACTATGTGTTCTAAGACATTTCCTTCTAAATCGAGTAACGTTTCTATGGAAACGACAGGATTTTCTTTTGGGATACGACAATCACATTTCCGATCCACCAATCCTTCTTTACTGCATCCCTCACTCCCAAACATTGACGAATTCACACGGAAATTCCGTCGCTATGAAATACGAGTACTATGTGTTCTAAGACATTTCCTTCTAAATCGAGTAACGTTTCTATGGAAACGACAGGATTTTCTTTTGGGATACGACAATCACATTTCCGATCCACTAATCGTTCTTTACTGCATCCCTCACTCCCAAACATTGACGAATTCACACGGAACTTCCGTCGCTATGAAATACGAGTACTATGTGTTCTAAGACATTTCCTTCTAAATCGAGTAACGTTTCTATGGAAACGACAGGATTTTCTTTTGGGATACGACAATCTCATTTCCGATCCACTAATCCTTCTTTACTGCATCCCTCACTCCCACACATTGACGAATTCACACGGAAATTGCGTCGCTATGAAATACGAGTACTATGTGTTCTAAGACATTTCCTTCCAAATCTAGTAACGTTTCTATGGAAACGACAGGATTTTCTTTTGGGATACGACAATCACATTTCCGATCCACTAATCCTTGTTTACTGCATCCCTCACTACCACACATTGACGAATTCACACGGAAATTCCGTCGCTATGATATACGAGTACTATGTGTTGTTAGACATTTCCTTCTAAATCGAGTAACGTTTCTATGGAAACGACAGGATTTTCTTTTGGGATACGACAATCTCATTTCCGATCCACTAATCCTTCTTTATTGCATCCCTCACTCCCTAACATTGACGAAATCACACGGAAATTGCGTCGCTATGAAATACGAGTACTATGTGTTCTAAGACATTTCCTTCTAAATCGAGTAACGTTTCTTTGGAAACGACAGGAATTTCTTTTGGGATACGACAATCGCATTTCCGATCCACTAATCGTTCATTACTGCATCCCTCACTCCCACACATTGACGAATTCACACGGAAATTCCGTCGCTATGAAATACGAGTACTATGTGTTCTATGACATTTCCTTCTAAATCGAGTAACGTTTCTATGGAAACGACAGGATTTTCTTTTGGGATACGACAATCTCATTTCCGATCCACTAATCCTTCTTTACTGCATCCCCCACTCCCAAACATTGACGAATGCACACGGAAATTGCGTCGCTATGAAATACGAGTACTATGTGTTCTAAGACATTTCCTTCTAAATCGAGTAACGTTTCTATGGAAACGACAGGATTTTCTTTTGGGATACGACAATCACATTTCCGATCCACTAATTGTTGTTTACTGCATCCCTCACTACCACACATTGACGAATTCACACGGAAATTCCGTCGCTATGATATACGAGTACTATGTGTTGTAAGACATTTCCTTCTAAATCGAGTAACGTTTCTATGGAAACGACAGGATTTTCTTTTGGGATACGACAATCTCATTTCCGATCCACTAATCCTTCTTTACTGCATCCCTCACTCCCACACATTCACGAATTCACACGTAAATTGCGTCGCTATGAAATACGAGTACTATGTGTTCTAAGACATTTCCATCTAAATCGAGTAACGTTTCTTTGGAAACGACAGGATTATCTTTTGGGATACGACAATCTCATTTCCGATCCACTAATCCTTCTTTATTGCATCCCTCACTCCCTAACATTGAAGAAATCACACGGAAATTGCGTCGCTATGAAATACGAGTACTATGTGTTCTATGATATTTCCTTCTAAATCGAGTAACGTTTCTATGGAAACGACAGGAATTTCTTTTGGGATACGACAATCGCATTTCCGATCCACTAATCCTTCTTTACTGCAACCCTCACTCCCACACATTGACGAATTCACACGGAAATTGCGTCGCTATGAAATACGAGTACTATGTGTTCTAAGACATTTCCTTCTAAATCGAGTAACGTTTCTATGGAAACGACAGGATTTTCTTTTGGGATACGACAATCTCATTTCCGCTCCACTAATCCTTCTTTACTGCATCCCTCACTCCCAAACATTGACGAATGCACACGGAAATTGCGTCGCTATGAAATACGAGTACTATGTGTTCTAAGACATTTCCTTCTAAATCGAGTAACGTTTCTATGGAAACGACAGGATTTTCTTTTGGGATACGACAATCACATTTCCGATCCACCAATCCTTCTTTACTGCATCCCTCACTCCCAAACATTGACGAATTCACACGGAAATTCCGTCGCTATGAAATACGAGTACTATGTGTTCTAAGACATTTCCTTCTAAATCGAGTAACGTTTCTATGGAAACGACAGGATTTTCTTTTGGGATACGACAATCACATTTCCGATCCACTAATCGTTCTTTACTGCATCCCTCACTCCCAAACATTGACGAATTCACACGGAACTTCCGTCGCTATGAAATACGAGTACTATGTGTTCTAAGACATTTCCTTCTAAATCGAGTAACGTTTCTATGGAAACGACAGGATTTTCTTTTGGGATACGACAATCTCATTTCCGATCCACTAATCCTTCTTTACTGCATCCCTCACTCCCACACATTGACGAATTCACACGGAAATTGCGTCGCTATGAAATACGAGTACTATGTGTTCTAAGACATTTCCTTCTAAATCGAGTAACGTTTCTATGGAAACGACAGAATCTTTTTTGGGATACGACAATCACATTTCCGATCCACTAATCCTTCTTTACTGCATCCTTCACTCATAAATATTTTAGAATTCACACGGAAATTCCGTCGCTATGAAATACGAGTACTATGTGTTCTAAGACATTTCCTTCTAAATCGAGTAACGTTTCTATGGAAACGACAGGATTTTCTTTTGGGATACGACAATCTCATTTCCGATCCACTAATCCTTCTTTACTGAATCCCTCACTCCCACACATTGACGAATTCACACGGAAATTGCGTCGCTATGAAATACGAGTACTATGTGTTCTAAGACATTTCCTTCTAAATCGATTAACGTTTCTATGGAAACGACAGGATTTTCCTTTGGGATACGATAATCACATTTCCGATCCACTAATTCTTCTTCACTGCATCCCTCACTCCCAAACATTGACGAATTCACACGGAAATTCCGTCGCTATGAAATACGAGTACTATGTGTTCTAAGACATTTCCTGCTAAATCGAGTAACGTTTCTATGGAAACGACAGGATTTTCTTTTGGGATACGACAATCACATTCCCGATCCACTAATCCTTCTTTACTGCATCCCTCACTCCCAAACATTGACGAATTCACACGGAAATTCCGTCGCTATGAAATACGAGTACTATGTGTTCTAAGACATTTATTTCTAAATCGAGTAACGTTTCTATGGAAACGACAGGATTTTCTTTTGGGATACGACAATCACAAATTCCGATCCACTAATCCTTCTTTACTGCATCCCTCACTCCCAAACATTGACGAATTCACACGGAAATTCCGTCGCTATGAAATACGAGTACCATGTGTTCTAAGACATTTCCTTCTAAATCGAGTAACGTTTCTATGGAAACGACAGGATTTTCTTTTGGGATACGACAATCTCATTTCCGATCCACTAATCCTTCTTTACTGCATCCCTCACTCCCACACATTGACGAATTCACACGGAAATTGCGTCGCTATGAAATACGAGTACTATGTGTTCTAAGACATTTCCTTCTAAATCGTTTAACGTTTCTATGGAAACGACAGGATTTTCCTTTGGGATACGATAATCACATTTCCGATCCACTAATTCTTCTTCACTGCATCCCTCACTCCCAAACATTGACGAATTCACACGGAAATTCCGTCGCTATGAAATACGAGTACTATGTGTTCTAAGACATTTCCTGCTAAATCGAGTAACGTTTCTATGGAAACGACAGGATTTTCTTTTGGGATACGACAATCACATTCCCGATCCACTAATCCTTCTTTACTGCATCCCTCACTCCCAAACATTGACGAATTCACACGGAAATTCCGTCGCTATGAAATACGAGTACTATGTGTTCTAAGACACTTATTTCTAAATCGAGTAACGTTTCTATGGAAACGACAGGATTTTCTTTTGGGATACGACAATCACAAATTCCGATCCACTAATCCTTCTTTACTGCATCCCTCACTCCCAAACATTGACGAATTCACACGGAAATTCCGTCGCTATGAAATACGAGTACCATGTGTTCTAAGACATTTCCTTCTAAATCGAGTAACGTTACTATGGAAACGACAGGATTTTCTTTTGGGATACGACAATCTCATTTCCGATCCACTAATCCTTCTTTACTGCATCCCTCACTCCCACACATTGATGAATTCACACGGAAATTGCGTCGCTATGAAATACGAGTACTATGTGTTCTAAGACATTTCCATCTAAATCGAGTAACGTTTCTATGGAAACGACAGGATCATCTTTTGGGATACGACAATCTCATTTCCGATCCACTAATCCTTCTTTATTGCATCCCTCACTCCCTAACATTGAAGAAATCACACGGAAATTGCGTCGCTATGAAATACGAGTACTATGTGTTCTATGACATTTCCTTCTAAATCGAGTAACGTTTCTATGGAAACGACAGGAATTTCTTTTGGGATACGACAATCGCATTTCCGATCCACTAATCCTTCTTTACTGCAACCCACACTCCCACACATTGACGAATTCACACGGAAATTGCGTCGCTATAAAATACGAGTACTATGTGTTCTAAGACATTTCCTTCTAAATCGAGTAACGTTTCTATGGAAACGACAGGATTTTCTTTTGGGATACGACAATCTCATTTCCGCTCCACTAATCCTTCTTTACTGCATCCCTCACTCCCAAACATTGACGAATGCACACGGAAATTGCGTCGCTATGAAATACGAGTACTATGTGTTCTAAGACATTTCCTTCTAAATCGAGTAACGTTTCTATGGAAACGACAGGATTTTTTTTTGGGATACGACAATCACATTTCCGAACAACCACCAATCCTTCTTTACTGCATCCCTCACTCCCAAACATTGATGAATTTACACGGAAATTCCGTCGCTATGAAATACGAGTACTACGTGTTCTAAGACATTTCCTTCTAAATCGAGTAACGTTTCTATGGAAACGACAGGATTTTCTTTTGGGATACGACAATCTCATTTCCGATCCACTAATCCTTCTTTACTGCATCCCTCACTCCCACACATTGACGAATTCACACGGAAATTGCGTCGCTATGAAATACGAGTGCTATGTGTTCTAAGACATTTATTTCTAAATCGAGTAACGTTTCTATGGAAACGACAGGATTTTCTTTTGGGATACGACAATCACAAATTCCGATCCACTAATCTTTCTTTACTGCATCCCTCATTCCCAAACATTGACGAATTCACACGGAAATTCCGTCGCTATGAAATACGAGTACTATGTGTTCTAAGACATTTCCTTCTAAATCGAGTAACGTTTCTATGGAAACGACAGGATTTTCCTTTGGGATACGACAATCACATTTCCGATCCACTAATCCTTCTTGACTGCATCCCTCACTCCCAAATATTGACGAATTCACACGGAAATTCCGTCGCTATGAAATACGAGTACTATGTGTTCTAAGACATTTCCTGCTAAATCGAGTAACGTTTCTATGGAAACGACAGAATTTTCTTTTGGGATACGACAATCACATTTCCGATCCACTAATCCTACTTTACTGCATCCCTCACTCCCACACACTGACGAATTCACACGGAAATTCCGTCGCTATGAAATACGAGTACTATGTGTTCTAAGACATTTCCTTCTAAATCGAGTAACGTTTCTATGGAAACGACAGGATTTTCTTTTGGGATACGACAATCTCATTTCCGATCCACTAATCCTTCTTTACTGCATCCCTCACTCCCAAACATTGACGAATTCACACGGAAGTTGCGTCGCTATGAAATACGAGTACTAAGTGTTCTAAGACATTTCCTTCTAAATCGAGTAACGTTTCTATGGAAACGACAGGATTTTCTTTTGGGATACGACAATCACATTTCCGATCCACTAATCCTTGTTTACTGCATCCCTCACTCCCACACATTGACGAATTCACACGGAAATTGCGTCGCTATGAAATACGAGTACTATGTGTTCTAAGACATTTCCTTCCAAATCTAGTAACGTTTCTATGGAAACGACAGGATTTTCTTTTGGGATACGACAATCACATTTCCGATCCACTAATCCTTGTTTACTGCATCCCTCACTACCACACATTGACGAATTCACACGGAAATTCCGTCGCTATGATATACGAGTACTATGTGTTGTTAGACATTTCCTTCTAAATCGAGTAACGTTTCTATGGAAACGACAGGATTTTCTTTTGGGATACGACAATCTCATTTCCGATCCACTAATCCTTCTTTATTGCATCCCTCACTCCCTAACATTGACGAAATCACACGGAAATTGCGTCGCTATGAAATACGAGTACTATGTGTTCTAAGACATTTCCTTCTAAATCGAGTAACGTTTCTTTGGAAACGACAGGAATTTCTTTTGGGATACGACAATCGCATTTCCGATCCACTAATCCTTCTTTACTCCATCCCTCACTCCCACACATTGACGAATTCACACGGAAATTCCGTCGCTATGAAATACGAGTACTATGTGTTCTATGACATTTCCTTCTAAATCGAGTAACGTTTCTATGGAAACGACAGGATTTTCTTTTGGGATACGACAATCTCATTTCCGATCCACTAATCCTTCTTTACTGCATCCCCCACTCCCAAACATTGACGAATGCACACGGAAATTGCGTCGCTATGAAATACGAGTACTATGTGTTCTAAGACATTTCCTTCTAAATCGAGTAACGTTTCTATGGAAACGACAGGATTTTCTTTTGGGATACGACAATCACATTTCCGATCCACTAATTGTTGTTTACTGCATCCCTCACTACCACACATTGACGAATTCACACGGAAATTCCGTCGCTATGATATACGAGTACTATGTGTTGTAAGACATTTCCTTCTAAATCGAGTAACGTTTCTATGGAAACGACAGGATTTTCTTTTGGGATACGACAATCTCATTTCCGATCCACTAATCCTTCTTTACTGCATCCCTCACTCCCACACATTCACGAATTCACACGTAAATTGCGTCGCTATGAAATACGAGTACTATGTGTTCTAAGACATTTCCATCTAAATCGAGTAACGTTTCTATGGAAACGACAGGATTATCTTTTGGGATACGACAATCTCATTTCCGATCCACTAATCCTTCTTTATTGCATCCCTCACTCCCTAACATTGAAGAAATCACACGGAAATTGCGTCGCTATGAAATACGAGTACTATGTGTTCTATGATATTTCCTTCTAAATCGAGTAACGTTTCTATGGAAACGACAGGAATTTCTTTTGGGATACGACAATCGCATTTCCGATCCACTAATCCTTCTTTACTGCAACCCTCACTCCCACACATTGACGAATTCACACGGAAATTGCGTCGCTATGAAATACGAGTACTATGTGTTCTAAGACATTTCCTTCTAAATCGAGTAACGTTTCTATGGAAACGACAGGATTTTCTTTTGGGATACGACAATCTCATTTCCGCTCCACTAATCCTTCTTTACTGCATCCCTCACTCCCAAACATTGACGAATGCACACGGAAATTGCGTCGCTATGAAATACGAGTACTATGTGTTCTAAGACATTTCCTTCTAAATCGAGTAACGTTTCTATGGAAACGACAGGATTTTCTTTTGGGATACGACAATCACATTTCCGATCCACCAATCCTTCTTTACTGCATCCCTCACTCCCAAACATTGACGAATTCACACGGAAATTCCGTCGCTATGAAATACGAGTACTATGTGTTCTAAGACATTTCCTTCTAAATCGAGTAACGTTTCTATGGAAACGACAGGATTTTCTTTTGGGATACGACAATCACATTTCCGATCCACTAATCGTTCTTTACTGCATCCCTCACTCCCAAACATTGACGAATTCACACGGAACTTCCGTCGCTATGAAATACGAGTACTATGTGTTCTAAGACATTTCCTTCTAAATCGAGTAACGTTTCTATGGAAACGACAGGATTTTCTTTTGGGATACGACAATCTCATTTCCGATCCACTAATCCTTCTTTACTGCATCCCTCACTCCCACACATTGACGAATTCACACGGAAATTGCGTCGCTATGAAATACGAGTACTATGTGTTCTAAGACATTTCCTTCTAAATCGAGTAACGTTTCTATGGAAACGACAGAATCTTTTTTGGGATACGACAATCACATTTCCGATCCACTAATCCTTCTTTACTGCATCCTTCACACATAAATATTTTAGAATTCACACGGAAATTCCGTCGCTATGAAATACGAGTACTATGTGTTCTAAGACATTTCCTTCTAAATCGAGTAACGTTTCTATGGAAACGACAGGATTTTCTTTTGGGATACGACAATCTCATTTCCGATCCACTAATCCTTCTTTACTGAATCCCTCACTCCCACACATTGACGAATTCACACGGAAATTGCGTCGCTATGAAATACGAGTACTATGTGTTCTAAGACATTTCCTTCTAAATCGATTAACGTTTCTATGGAAACGACAGGATTTTCCTTTGGGATACGATAATCACATTTCCGATCCACTAATTCTTCTTCACTGCATCCCTCACTCCCAAACATTGACGAATTCACACGGAAATTCCGTCGCTATGAAATACGAGTACTATGTGTTCTAAGACATTTCCTGCTAAATCGAGTAACGTTTCTATGGAAACGACAGGATTTTCTTTTGGGATACGACAATCACATTCCCGATCCACTAATCCTTCTTTACTGCATCCCTCACTCCCAAACATTGACGAATTCACACGGAAATTCCGTCGCTATGAAATACGAGTACTATGTGTTCTAAGACATTTATTTCTAAATCGAGTAACGTTTCTATGGAAACGACAGGATTTTCTTTTGGGATACGACAATCACAAATTCCGATCCACTAATCCTTCTTTACTGCATCCCTCACTCCCAAACATTGACGAATTCACACGGAAATTCCGTCGCTATGAAATACGAGTACCATGTGTTCTAAGACATTTCCTTCTAAATCGAGTAACGTTTCTATGGAAACGACAGGATTTTCTTTTGGGATACGACAATCTCATTTCCGATCCACTAATCCTTCTTTACTGCATCCCTCACTCCCAAACATTGACGAATTCACACGGAAATTCCGTCGCTATGAAATACGAGTACCATGTGTTCTAAGACATTTCCTTCTAAATCGAGTAACGTTTCTATGGAAACGACAGGATCATCTTTTGGGATACGACAATCTCATTTCCGATCCACTAATCCTTCTTTATTGCATCCCTCACTCCCTAACATTGAAGAAGTCACACGGAAATTGCGTCGCTATGAAATACGAGTACTATGTGTTCTATGACATTTCCTTCTAAATCGAGTAACGTTTCTATGGAAACGACAGGAATTTCTTTTGGGATACGACAATCGCATTTCCGATCCACTAATCCTTCTTTACTGCAACCCTCACTCCCACACATTGACGAATTCACACGGAAATTGCGTCGCTATGAAATACGAGTACTATGTGTTCTAAGACATTTCCTTCTAAATCGAGTAACGTTTCTATGGAAACGACAGGATTTTCTTTTGGGATACGACAATCTCATTTCCGCTCCACTAATCCTTCTTTACTGCATCCCTCACTCCCAAACATTGACGAATGCACACGGAAATTGCGTCGCTATGAAATACGAGTACTATGTGTTCTAAGACATTTCCTTCTAAATCGAGTAACGTTTCTATGGAAACGACAGGATTTTCTTTTGGGATACGACAATCACATTTCCGAACAACCACCAATCCTTCTTTACTGCATCCCTCACTCCCAAACATTGATGAATTCACACGGAAATTCCGTCGCTATGAAATACGAGTACTACGTGTTCTAAGACATTTCCTTCTAAATCGAGTAACGTTTCTATGGAAACGACAGGATTTTCTTTTGGGATACGACAATCTCATTTCCGATCCACTAATCCTTCTTTACTGCATCCCTCACTCCCACACATTGACGAATTCACACGGAAATTGCGTCGCTATGAAATACGAGTGCTATGTGTTCTAAGACATTTATTTCTAAATCGAGTAACGTTTCTATGGAAACGACAGGATTTTCTTTTGGGATACGACAATCACAAATTCCGATCCACTAATCTTTCTTTACTGCATCCCTCATTCCCAAACATTGACGAATTCACACGGAAATTCCGTCGCTATGAAATACGAGTACCATGTGTTCTAAGACATTTCCTTCTAAATCGAGTAACGTTTCTATGGAAACGACAGGATTTTCTTTTGGGATACGACAATCTCATTTCCGATCCACTAATCCTTCTTTACTGCTTCCCTCACTCCCACACATTGACGAATTCACACGGAAATTGCGTCGCTATGAAATACGAGTGCTATGTGTTCTAAGACATTTCCTTCTAAATCGAGTAACGTTTCTATGGAAACGACAGGATTTTCCTTTGGGATACGACAATCACATTTCCGATCCACTAATCCTTCTTGACTGCATCCCTCACTCCCAAATATTGACGAATTCACACGGAAATTCCGTCGCTATGAAATACGAGTACTATGTGTTCTAAGACATTTCCTGCTAAATCGAGTAACGTTTCTATGGAAACGACAGGATTTTCTTTTGGGATACGACAATCACATTTCCGATCCACTAATCCTACTTTACTGCATCCCTCACTCCCAAACATTGACGAATTCACACAAAAATTCCGTCGCTATGAAATACGAGTACTATGTGTTCTAAGACATTTATTTCTAAATCGAGTAACGTTTCTATGGAAACGACAGGATTTTCTTTTGGGATACGACAATCACAAATTCCGATCCACTAATCCTTCTTTACTGCATCCCTCACTCCCAAACATTGACGAATTCACACGGAAATTTCGTCTCTATGAAATACGAGTACTATGAGTTCTAAGACATTTCCTTCTAAATCGAGTAACGTTTCTATGGAAACGACAGGATTTTCTTTTGGGATACGACAATCTCATTTCCGATCCACTAATCCTTCTTTACTGCATCCCCCACTCCCACACATTGACGAACTCACACGGAAATTCCGTCGCTATGAAATACGAGTACTATGTGTTCTAAGACATTTCCTTCTAAATCGAGTAACGTGTCTATGGAAACGACAGGATTTTCTTTTGGGATACGACAATCTCATTTCCGATCCACTAATCCTTCTTTACTGCATCCCCCACTCCCACACATTGACGAACTCACACGGAAATTGCGTCGCTATGAAATACGAGTACTATGTGTTCTAAGACATTTCCTTCTAAATCGAGTAACGTTTCTTATGGAAACGACAGGATTTTTTTTGGGATACGACAATCACATTTCCGATCCAATAATCCTTCTTTACTGCATCCCTCACTCCCAAATATTTGAGAATTCACACGGAAATTCCGTCGCTATGAAATACGAGTACTATGTGTTCTAAGACATTTCCTTCTAAATCGAGTAACGTTTCTATGGAAACGACTGGATTTTCTTTTGGGATACGACAATCACATTTCCGATCCACTAATCCTTCTTTACTGCATCACTCACTCCCAAACATTGAGGAATTCACACGGAAATTGCGTCGTTATGAAATACGAGTACTATGTGTTCTAAGACATTTCCTTCTAAATCGAGTAACGTTTCTATGGAAACGACAGGATTTTCTTTTGGGATACGGCAATCACATTTCCGATCCACTTATCCTTCTTTACTGCATCCCTCACTCCCAAACATTGACGAATTCACACGGAAATTCCGTCGTTATGAAATACGTGTACTATGTGTTCTAAGACATTTCCTTCTAAATCGAGTAACGTTTCTATGGAAACGACAGGATTTTCTTTTGGGATACGACAATCTCTTTTCCGATCCACTAATCCTTCTTTACTGCATCCCTCACTCCCACACATTGACGAATTGACACGGAAATTGCGTCGCTATGAAATACGAGAACTATGTGTTCTAAGACATTTCCTTCTAAATCGAGTAACGTTTCTATGGAAACGACAGGATCTTCTTTTGGGATACGACAATCTCATTTCCGATCCACTAATCCTTCTTTACTGCATCCCTCACTCCCACACATTGACGAATTCACACGGAAATTGCGTCGCTATGAAATACGAGTACTATGTGTTCTAAGACATTTCCTTCTAAATCGAGTAACGTTTCTATGGAAACGACAGGATTTTTTTTTGGGATACGACAATCACATTTCCGATCCACTAATCCCTCTTTACTGCATCCCTCACTCCCAAACATTTTAGAATTCACACGGAAATTCCGTCGCTATGAAATACGAGTACTATGTGTTCTAAGACATTTCCTTCTAAATCGAGTAACGTTTCTATGGAAACGACAGGATTCTCTTTAGGGATACGACAATCTCATTTCCGATCCACTAATCCTTCTTTACTGCATCCCTCACTCCCAAACATTGACGAATTCACACGGAAATTACGTCGCTATGAAATACGAGTACTATGTGTTCTAAGACATTTCCTTCTAAATCGAGTAACGTTTTTATGGAAACGACAGGATTTTCTTTTGGGATACGACAATCACATTTCCGATCCACTAATCGTTCTTTACTGCATCCCTCACTCCCAAACATTGACGAATTCACACGGAAATTGCGTCGCTATGAAATTCGAGTACTATGTGTTCTAAGACATTTCCTTCTAAATCGAGTAACGTTTCTATGGAAACGACAGGATTTTCTTTTGGGATACGACAATCACATTTCCGATCCACTAATCCCTCTTTACTGCATCCCTCACTCCCAAACATTGACGAATTCACACGGAAATTCCGTCGCTATGAAATACGAGTACTATGTGTTCTAAGACATTTCCTTCTAAATCGAGTTACGTTTCTATTGAAACGACAGGATTTTCTTTTGGGATACGACTATCTCATTTCCGATCCACTAATCCTTCTTTACTGCATCCCTCACGCCCACACATTGACGAACTCACACGGAAATTGCGTCGCTATGAAATACGAGTACTATGTGTTCTAAGACATTTCCTTCTAAATCGAGTAACGTTTCTATGGAAACGACAGGATTTTCTTTTGGGATACGACAATCACATTTCCGATCCACTAATGCTTCTTTACTGCATCCCTCACACCCAAACATTGACGAATTCACACGGAAATTCCGTCGCTATGAAATACGAGTACTATGTGTTCTAAGACATTTCCTTCTAAATCGAGTAACGTTTCTATGGAAACGACAGCATTTTCTTTTGGGATACGACAATCACATTTCCGATCCACTAATCCTTCTTTACTGCATCCCTCACTAACACACATTGACGAATTCACACGGAAATAGCGTCGCTATGAAATACGAGTACTATGTGTTCTAAGACATTTCCTTCTAAATCGAGTAACGTTTCAATGGAAACGACAGGATTTTCCTTTGGGATACGACAATCTCATTTCCGATCCAGTAATCCTTCTTTACTGCATCCCTCACTCCCACATATTGACGAATTCACACGGAAATTGCGTCCCTATGAAATACGAGTAATATGTGTTCTAAGACATTTCCTTCTAAATCGAGTAACGTTTCTATGGAAACGACAGGATTTTCTTTTGGGATACGACAATCACATTTCCGATCCACTAATCCTTCTTTACTGCATCCCTCACTCCCAAACATTGACGAATTCACACGGTAATAGCGTCGCTATGAAATACGAGTACTATGTGTTCTAAGACATTGCCTTCTAAATCGAGTAACGTTTCTATGGAAACGACAGGATTTTCTTTTGGGATACGACAATCACATTTTCCGATCCACTAATCCTACTTTACTGCATCCCTCACTCCCACACATTGACGAATTCACACGGAAATTGCGTCGCTATGAAATACGAGTACTATGTGTTCTAAGACATTTCCTTCTAAATAGAGTAACGTTTCTATGGAAACGACAGGATTTTTTTTTGGGATACGACAATCACATTTTCCGATCCACTAATCCATCTTTACTGCATCCCTCACTCCCACACATTGACGAATTCACACGGAAATTGCGTCGCTATGAAATACGAGTATTATGTGTTCTAAGACATTTCCTTCTAAATCGAGTAATGTTTCAATGGAAACGACAGGATTTTCTTTTGGGATACGACAATCACATTTCCGATCCACTAATCCTTCTTTACTGCATCCCTCACTCCCATACATTGACGAATTCACACGGAAAATGCGTCGCTATGAAATACGAGTACTATGTGTTCTAAGACATTTCCTTCTAAATCGAGTAACGTTTCTATGGAAACGACAGGACTTTCTTTTGGGATACGACAATCTCATTTCCGATCCACAAATCCTTCTTTACTGCATCCCTCACTCCCACACACTGACGAATTCACACGGAAAGTCCGTCGCTATGAAATACGAGTACTATGTGTTATAAGACATTTCCTTCTAAATCGAGTAACGTTTCTATGGAAACGACAGGATTTTCTTTTGGGATACGACAATCACATTTCCGATCCACTAATCCTTCTTTGCTGCATCCCTCACTCCCACACACTGACGAATTCACACGGAAATTCCGTCGTTGTGTAATACGAGTACTATGTGTTCTAAGACATTTCCTTTTAAATCGAGTAACGTTTCTATGGAAACGACAGGATTTTCTTTTGGGATACGACAATCTCATTTCCGATCCACTAATCCTTCTTTACTGCATCCCTCACTCCCACACACTGACGAATTCACACGGAAAGTCCGTCGCTATGACATACGAGTACTATGTGTTCTAAGACATTTCCTTATAAATCGAGTAACGTTTCTATGGAAACGACAGGATTTTCTTTTGGGATACGACAATCACATTTCCGATCCACTAATCCTTCTTTACTGCATCCCTCACGCCCACACATTGACGAACTCACACGGAAATTGCGTCGCTATGAAATACGAGTACTATGTGTTCTAAGACATTTCCTTCTAAATCAAGTAACGTTTCTATGGAAACGACAGGATTTTCTTTTGGGATACGACAATCACATTTCCGATCCACTAATCCTTCTTTACTGCATCCCTCACTCCCAAACATTGACGAATTCACACGGAAATTCCGTCGCTATGAAATACGAGTACTATGTGTTCTAAGACATTTCCTTCTAAATCGAGTAACGTTTCTATGGAAACGACAGGATTTTCCTTTGGGACACGACAATCTCATTTCCGATCCACTAATCCTTCTTTACTGCATCCCTCACTCCCACATATTGACGAATTCACACGAAAATTGCATCCCTATGAAATACGAGTACTATGTGTTCTAAGACATTTCCTTCTAAATCGAGTAACGTTTCTATGGAAACGACAGGACTTTCTTTTGGGATACGACAATCTCATTTCCGATCCACTAATCCTTCTTTACTGCATCCCTCACTCCCACACACTGACGAATTCACACGGAAATTCCGTCGCTATGAAATACGAGTACTATGTGTTCTAAGACATTTCCTTCTAAATCGAGTAACGTTTCTATGGAAACGACAGGACTTTCTTTTGGGATACGACAATCTCATTTCCGATCCACTAATCCTTCTTTACTGCATCCCTCACTCCCACACACTGACGAATTCACACGGAAAGTCCGTCGCTATGAAATACGAGTACTATGTGTTCTAAGACATTTCCCTCTAAATCGAGTAACGTTTCTATGGAAACGACAGGATTATCTTTTGGGATACGACAATCACATTTCCGATCCACTAATCCTTCTTTACTGCATCCCTCACTCCCACACACTGACGAATTCACACGGAAATTCCGTCGCTATGAAATACGAGTACTATGTGTTCTAAGACATTTCCTTCTAAATCGAGAAACGTTTCTATGGAAACGACAGGATTTTCTTTTGGGATACGACAATCTCATTTCCGATCCACTAATCCTTCTTTACTGCATCCCTCACTCCCACACATTGACGAATTCACACGGAAATTCCGTCGCTATGAAGTACGAGTACTATGTGTTCTAAGACATTTCCTTCTAAATCGAGTAACGTTTCTATGGAAACGACAGGATTTTCTTTTGGGATATGACAATCACATTTCCGATCCACTAATCGTTCATTACTGCATCCCTCACTCCCACACATTGACGAATTCACACGGAAATTCCGTCGCTATGAAATACGAGTACTATGTGTTCTAAGACATTTCCTTCTAAGTCGAGTAACGTTTCTATGGAAACGACAGGATTTTCTTTTGGGATACGACAATCTCATTTCCGATCCACTAATCCTTCTTTACTGCATCTCTCACTCCCAAACATTGACGAATTCACACGGAAATTGCGTCGCTATGAAATACGAGTACTTTGTGTTCTAAGACATTTCCTTCTAAATCGAGTAACGTTTCTATGGAAGCGACAGGATTTTCTTTTGGGATACGACAATCACATTTCCGATCCACTACTCCTTCTTTACTGCATCCCTCACGAACACGCATTGACCAATTTACACGGAAATTGCGTCGCTATGAAATACGAGTACTATGTGTTCTAAGACATTTCCATCTAAATCGAGTAACGTTTCTATGGAAACGACAGGATTTTCCTTTGGGATACGACAATCTCATTTCCGATCCACTAATCCTTCTTTACTGCATCCCTCACTCCCAAACATTGACGAATCCACACGGAAATTGTGTCGCAATGAAATACGAGTACTATGTGTTCTAAGACATTTCCTTCTAAATCGAGTAACGTTTCTATGGGAACGACAGGATTTTCTTTTGGGATACGACAATCACATTTCCGATCCACTAATCCTTCTTTACTGCATCCCTCACTCCCACACATTGACGAATTCACACGGAAATTGCTTCGCTATGAAATACGAGTACTATGTGTTCTAAGACATTTCCTTCTAAATCGAGTAACGTTTCTATGGAAACGACAGGATTTTCTTTTGGGATACGACAATCACATTTCCGATCCACTAATCCTTCTTTACTGCATCCCTCACTCCCAAACATTGACGAATCCACACGGAAATTGTGTCGCAATGAAATACGAGTACTATGTGTTCTAAGACATTTCCTTCTAAATCGAGTAACGTTTCTATGGGAACGACAGGATTTTCTTTTGGGATACGACAATCACATTTCCGATCCACTAATCCTTCTTTACTGCATCCCTCACTCCCACACATTGACGAATTCACACGGAAATTGCTTCGCTATGAAATACGAGTACTATGTGTTCTAAGATATTTCCTTCTAAATCGAGTAGCGTTTCTATGGAAACGACAGGATTTTCTTTTGGATTACGACAATCTCATTTCCAGTCCACTAATCCTTCTTTACTGCATCCCTCACTCCGAAACATTGACGAATTCACACGGAAATTGCGTCGCTATGAAATATGAGTACTATGTGTTCTAAGACATTTCCTTCTAAATCGAGTTACGTTTCTATGGAAACGACAGGATTTTTTTTTGGGATACGACAATCACATTTCCGATCCACTAATCCTTCTTTACTGCATCCCTCACTCCCACACATTGACGAATTCACACGGAATATGCTTCGCTATGAAATTCGAGTACTATGTGTTGTAAGACATTTCCTTCTAAATCGAGTAACATTTCTATGGATACGACAGGATTTTCTTGTGGGATACGACAATCTCATTTCCGATCCACTAATCCTTCTTTACTGCATCCCTCACTCCCAAACATTGACGAATTCACACGGAAATTGCGTCGCTATGAAATACGAGTACTATGTGTTCTAAGACATTTCCTTCTAAATCGAGTAACGTTTCTGTGGAAACGACAGGATTTTCTTTTGGGATACGACAATCACATTTCCGATCCACTAATCCTTCTTTACTGCATCCCTCACTCCCACACATTGACGAATTCACACGGAAATTGCTTCGCTATGAAATACGAGTACTATGTGTTCTAAGACATTTCCTTCTAAATCCAGTAACGTTTCTATGGAAACGACAGGATTTTCTTTTGGGATACGACAATCTCATTTCCGATCCACTAATCCTTCTTTACTGCATCCCTCACTCCCAAACATTGACGAATTCACACGGAAATTGCGTCGCTATAAAATACGAGTACTATGTGTTCTAAGACTTTTCATTTTAAATCGAGTAACGTTTCTATGGAAACGACAGGATTTTCTTTTGGGATACGACAATCTCATTTCCGATCCACTAATCCTTCTTTACTGCATCTCTCACTCCCAAACATTGACGAATTCACACGGAAATTGCGTCGCTATGAAATACGAGTACTTTGTGTTCTAAGACATTTCCTTCTAAATCGAGTAACGTTTCTATGGAAGCGACAGGATTTTCTTTTGGGATACGACAATCACATTTCCGATCCACTACTCCTTCTTTACTGCATCCCTCACGAACACGCATTGACCAATTTACACGGAAATTGCGTCGCTATGAAATACGAGTACTATGTGTTCTAAGACATTTCCATCTAAATCGAGTAACGTTTCTATGGAAACGACAGGATTTTCCTTTGGGATACGACAATCTCATTTCCGATCCACTAATCCTTCTTTACTGCATCCCTCACTCCCAAACATTGACGAATCCACACGGAAATTGTGTCGCAATGAAATACGAGTACTATGTGTTGTAAGACATTTCCTTCTAAATCGAGTAACATTTCTATGGATACGACAGGATTTTCTTGTGGGATACGACAATCTCATTTCCGATCCACTAATCCTTCTTTACTGCATCCCTCACTCCCAAACATTGACGAATTCACACGGAAATTGCGTCGCTATGAAATACGAGTACTATGTGTTCTAAGACATTTCCTTCTAAATCGAGTAACGTTTCTGTGGAAACGACAGGATTTTCTTTTGGGATACGACAATCACATTTCCGATCCACTAATCCTTCTTTACTGCATCCCTCACTCCCACACATTGACGAATTCACACGGAAATTGCTTCGCTATGAAATACGAGTACTATGTGTTCTAAGACATTTCCTTCTAAATCCAGTAACGTTTCTATGGAAACGACAGGATTTTCTTTTGGGATACGACAATCTCATTTCCGATCCACTAATCCTTCTTTACTGCATCCCTCACTCCCAAACATTGACGAATTCACACGGAAATTGCGTCGCTATGAAATACGAGTACTATGTGTTCTAAGACATTTCCTTCTAAATCGAGTAACGTTTCTGTGGAAACGACAGGATTTTCTTTTGGGATACGACAATCACATTTCCGATCCACTAATCCTTCTTTACTGCATCCCTCACTCCCACACATTGACGAATTCACACGGAAATTGCTTCGCTATGAAATACGAGTACTATGTGTTCTAAGACATTTCCTTCTAAATCCAGTAACGTTTCTATGGAAACGACAGGATTTTCTTTTGGGATACGACAATCTCATTTCCGATCCACTAATCCTTCTTTACTGCATCCCTCACTCCCAAACATTGACGAATTCACACGGAAATTGCGTCGCTATAAAATACGAGTACTATGTGTTCTAAGACTTTTCATTTTAAATCGAGTAACGTTTCTATGGAAACGACAGGATTTTCTTTTGGGATACGACAATCACATTTCCGATCCACTACTCCTTCTTTACTGCATCCCTCACGAACACGCATTGACCAGTTCACACGGAAATTGCGTCGCTATGAAATACAAGTACTATGTGTTCTAAGACATTTCCTTCTAAATCGAGTAACGTTTCTATGGAAACGACAGGATTTTCCTTTGCGATACGACAATCTCATTTCCGATCCACTAATCCTTCTTTACTGCATCCCTCACTCCCACATATTGACGAATTCACACGAAAATTGCATCCCTATGAAATACGAGTACTATGTGTTCTAAGACATTTCCTTCTAAATCGAGTAACGTTTCTATGGAAACGACAGGACTTTCTTTTGGGATACGACAATCTCATTTCCGATCCACTAATCCTTCTTTACTGCATCCCTCACTCCCACACACTGACGAAGTCACACGGAAATTCCGTCGCTATGAAATACGAGTACTATGTGTTCTAAGACATTTCCTTCTAAATCGAGTAACGTTTCTATGGAAACGACAGGACTTTCATTTGGGATACGACAATCTCATTTCCGATCCACTAATCCTTCTTTACTGCATCCCTCACTCCCACACACTGACGAATTCACACGGAAAGTCCGTCGCTATGAAATACGAGTACTATGTGTTCTAAGACATTTCCCTCTAAATCGAGTAACGTTTCTATGGAAACGACAGGATTTTCTTTTGGGATACGACAATCACATTTCCGATCCACTAATCCTTCTTTACTGCATCCCTCACTCCCACACATTGACGAATTCACACGGAATATGCTTCGCTATGAAATTCGAGTACTATGTGTTGTAAGACATTTCCTTCTAAATCGAGTAACATTTCTATGGATACGACAGGATTTTCTTATGGGATACGACAATCTCATTTCCGATCCACTAATCCTTCTTTACTGCATCCCTCACTCCCAAACATTGACGAATTCACACGGAAATTGCGTCGCTATGAAATACGAGTACTATGTGTTCTAAGACATTTCCTTCTAAATCGAGTAACGTTTCTATGGAAACGACAGGATTTTCTTTTGGGATACGACAATCTCATTTCCAATCCATTAATCCTTCTTTACTGCATCCCTCACTCCCACACATTGAAAAATTCACACGGAAATTGCGTCGCTATGTTATACGAGTACTATGTGTTCTAAGACATTTCCTTGTAAATCGAGTAACGTTTCTATGGAAACGACAGGATTTTCTTTTGGGATACGACAATCACATTTCCGATCCACTAATCCTTCTTTACTGTATCCCTCACTCCCACACATTGACGAATTCACACGAAAATTGCTTCGCTATGAAATACGAGTACTATGTGTTCTAAGATATTTCCTTCTAAATCGAGTAGCGTTTCTATGGAAACGACAGGATTTTCTTTTGGGATACGACAATCTCATTTCCAGTCCACTAATCCTTCTTTACTGTATCCCTCACTCCGAAACATTGACGAATTCACACGGAAATTGCGTCGCTATGAAATACGAGTACTATGTGTTCTAAGACATTTCCTTCTAAATCGAGTTACGTTTCTATGGAAACGACAGGATTTTTTTTTGGGGTACGACAATCACATTTCCGATCCACTAATCCTTCTTTACTGCATCCCTCACTCCCAAACATTGACGAATTCACACGGAATATGCTTCGCTATGAAATTCGAGTACTATGTGTTGTAAGACATTTCCTTCTAAATCGAGTAACATTTCTATGGATACGACAGGATTTTCTTGTGGGATACGACAATCTCATTTCCGATCCACTAATCCTTCTTTACTGCATCCCTCACTCCCAAACATTGACGAATTCACACGGAAATTGCGTCGCTATGAAATACGAGTACTATGTGTTCTAAGACATTTCCTTCTAAATCGAGTAACGTTTCTATGGAAACGACAGGATTTTCTTTTGGGATACGACAATCACATTTCCGATCCACTAATCCTTGTTTACTGCATCCCTCACTCCCACACATTGACGAATTCACACGGAAATTGCTTCGCTATGAAATACGAGTACTATGTGTTCTAAGACATTTCCTTCTAAATCGAGTAACGTTTCTATGGAAACGACAGGATTTTCTTTTGGGATACGACAATCTCATTTCCGATCCACTAATCCTTCTTTACTGCATCCCTCACTCCCAAACATTGACGAATTCACACGGAAATTGCGTCGCTATAAAATACGAGTACTATGTGTTCTAAGACATTTCATTCTAAATCGAGTAAAGTTTCTATGGATACGACAGGATTTTCTTTTGGGATACGACAATCACATTTCCGATCCACTACTCCTTCTTTACTGCATCCCTCACGAACACGCATTGACCAATTCACACGGAAATTGCGTCGCTATGAAATACGAGTACTATGTGTTCTAAGACATTTCCTTCTAAATCGAGTAACGTTTCTATGGAAACGACAGGATTTTCCTTTGGGATACGACAATCTCATTTCCGATCCACTAATCCTTCTTTACTGCATCCCTCACTCCCACATATTGACGAATTCACACGAAAATTGCATCCCTATGAAATACGAGTACTATGTGTTCTAAGACATTTCCTTCTAAATCGAGTAACGTTTCTATGGAAACGACAGGACTTTCTTTTGGGATACGACAATCTCATTTCCGATCCACTAATCCTTCTTTACTGCATCCCTCACTCCCACACACTGACGAATTCACACGGAAATTCCGTCGCTATGAAATACGAGTACTATGTGTTCTAAGACATTTCCTTCTAAATCGAGTAACGTTTCTATGGAAACGACAGGACTTTCATTTGGGATACGACAATCTCATTTCCGATCCACTAATCCTTCTTTACTGCATCCCTCACTCCCACACACTGACGAATTCACACGGAAAGTCCGTCGCTATGAAATACGAGTACTATGTGTTCTAAGACATTTCCCTCTAAATCGAGTAACGTTTCAATGGAAACGACAGGATTTTCTTTTGGGATACGACAATCACATTTCCGATCCACTAATCCTTCTTTACTGCATCCCTCACTCCCACACACTGACGAATTCACACGGAAATTCCGTCGCTATGAAATACGAGTACTATGTGTTCTAAGACATTTCCTTCTAAATCGAGTAACGTTTCTATGGAAACGACAGGATTTTCTTTTGGGATACGACAATCTCATTTCCGATCCACTAATCCTTCTTTACTGCATCCCTCACTCCCACACATTGACGAATTCACACGGAAATTCCGTCGCTATGAAGTACGAGTACTATGTGTTCTAAGACATTTCCTTCTAAATCGAGTAACGTTTCTATGGAAACGACAGGATTTTCTTGTGGGATATGACAATCACATTTCCGATCCACTAATCGTTCATTACTGCATCCCTCACTCCCACACATTGACGAATTCACACGGAAATTCCGTCGCTATGAAATACGAGTACTATGTGTTCTAAGACATTTCCTTCTAAGTCGAGTAACGTTTCTATGGAAACGACAGGATTTTCTTTTGGGATACGACAATCTCATTTCCGATCCACTAATCCTTCTTTACTGCATCTCTCACTCCCAAACATTGACGAATTCACACGGAAATTGCGTCGCTATGAAATACGAGTACTATGTGTTCTAAGACATTTCCTTCTAAATCGAGTAACGTTTCTATGGAAACGACAGGATTTTCTTTTGGGATACGACAATCTCATTTCCGATCCACTAATCCTTCTTTACTGCATCCCTCACTCCCACACACTGACGAATTCACACGGAAAGTCCGTCGCTATGAAATACGAGTACTATGTGTTCTAAGACATTTCCCTCTAAATCGAGTAACGTTTCTATGGAAACGACAGGATTTTCTTTTGGGATACGACAATCACATTTCCGATCCACTAATCCTTCTTTACTGCATCCCTCACTCCCACACATTGACGAATTCACACGGAATATGCTTCGCTATGAAATTCGAGTACTATGTGTTGTAAGACATTTCCTTCTAAATCGAGTAACATTTCTATGGATACGACAGGATTTTCTTGTGGGATACGACAATCTCATTTCCGATCCACTAATCCTTCTTTACTGCATCCCTCACTCCCAAACATTGACGAATTCACACGGAAATTGCGTCGCTATGAAATACGAGTACTATGTGTTCTAAGACATTTCCTTCTAAATCGAGTAACGTTTCTATGGAAACGACAGGATTTTCTTTTGGGATACGACAATCTCATTTCCAATCCATTAATCCTTCTTTACTGCATCCCTCACTCCCACACATTGAAAAATTCACACGGAAATTGCGTCGCTATGTTATACGAGTACTATGTGTTCTAAGACATTTCCTTGTAAATCGAGTAACGTTTCTATGGAAACGACAGGATTTTCTTTTGGGATACGACAATCACATTTCCGATCCACTAATCCTTCTTTACTGTATTCCTCACTCCCACACATTGACGAATTCACACGGAAATTGCTTCGCTATGAAATACGAGTACTATGTGTTCTAAGATATTTCCTTCTAAATCGAGTAGCGTTTCTATGGAAACGACAGGATTTTCTTTTGGGATACGACAATCTCATTTCCAGTCCACTAATCCTTCTTTACTGCATCCCTCACTCCGAAACATTGACGAATTCACACGGAAATTGCGTCGCTATGAAATACGAGTACTATGTGTTCTAAGACATTTCCTTCTAAATCGAGTTACGTTTCTATGGAAACGACAGGATTTTTTTTTGGGATACGACAATCACATTTCCGATCCACTAATCCTTCTTTACTGCATCCCTCACTCCCACACATTGACGAATTCACACGGAATATGCTTCGCTATGAAATTCGAGTACTATGTGTTGTAAGACATTTCCTTCTAAATCGAGTAACATTTCTATGGATACGACAGGATTTTCTTGTGGGATACGACAATCTCATTTCCGATCCACTAATCCTTCTTTACTGCATCCCTCACTCCCAAACATTGACGAATTCACACGGAAATTGCGTCGCTATGAAATACGAGTACTATGTGTTCTAAGACATTTCCTTCTAAATCGAGTAACGTTTCTATGGAAACGACAGGATTTTCTTTTGGGATACGACAATCACATTTCCGATCCACTAATCCTTCTTTACTGCATCCCTCACTCCCACACATTGACGAATTCACACGGAAATTGCTTCGCTATGAAATACGAGTACTATGTGTTCTAAGACATTTCCTTCTAAATCCAGTAACGTTTCTATGGAAACGACAGGATTTTCTTTTGGGATACGACAATCTCATTTCCGATCCACTAATCCTTCTTTACAGCATCCCTCACTCCCAAACATTGACGAATTCACACGGAAATTGCGTCGCTATAAAATACGAGTACTATGTGTTCTAAGACATTTCATTCTAAATCGAGTAAAGTTTCTATGGAAACGACAGGATTTTCTTTTGGGATACGACAATCACATTTCCGATCCACTACTCCTTCTTTACTGCATCCCTCACGAACACGCATTGACCAATTCACACGGAAATTGCGTCGCTATGAAATACGAGTACTATGTGTTCTAAGACATTTCCTTCTAAATCGAGTAACGTTTCTATGGAAACGACAGGATTTTCCTTTGGGATACGACAATCTCATTTCCGATCCACTAATCCTTCTTTACTGCATCCCTCACTCCCACATATTGACGAATTCACACGAAAATTGCATCCCTATGAAATACGAGTACTATGTGTTCTAAGACATTTCCTTCTAAATCGAGTAACGTTTCTATGGAAACGACAGGACTTTCTTTTGGGATACGACAATCTCATTTCCGATCCACTAATCCTTCTTTACTGCATCCCTCACTCCCACACACTGACGAATTCACACGGAAATTCCGTCGCTATGAAATACGAGTACTATGTGTTCTAAGACATTTCCTTCTAAATCGAGTAACGTTTCTATGGAAACGACAGGACTTTCATTTGGGATACGACAATCTCATTTCCGATCCACTAATCCTTCTTTACTGCATCCCTCACTCCCACACACTGACGAATTCACACGGAAAGTCCGTCGCTATGAAATACGAGTACTATGTGTTCTAAGACATTTCCCTCTAAATCGAGTAACGTTTCTATGGAAACGACAGGATTTTCTTTTGGGATACGACAATCACATTTCCGATCCACTAATCCTTCTTTACTGCATCCCTCACTCCCACACACTGACGAATTCACACGGAAATTCCGTCGCTATGAAATACGAGTACTATGTGTTCTAAGACATTTCCTTCTAAATCGAGTAACGTTTCTATGGAAACGACAGGATTCTCTTTAGGGATACGACAATCTCATTTCCGATCCACTAATCCTTCTTTACTGCATCCCTCACTCCCACACATTGACGAATTCACACGGAAATTCCGTCGCTATGAAGTACGAGTACTATGTGTTCTAAGACATTTCCTTCTAAATCGAGTAACGTTTCTATGGAAACGACAGGATTTTCTTTTGGGATATGACAATCACATTTCCGATCCACTAATCGTTCATTACTGCATCCCTCACTCCCACACATTGACGAATTCACACGGAAATTCCGTCGCTATGAAATACGAGTACTATGTGTTCTAAGACATTTCCTTCTAAGTCGACTAACGTTTCTATGGAAACGACAGGATTTTCTTTTGGGATACGACAATCTCATTTCCGATCCACTAATCCTTCTTTACTGCATCTCTCACTCCCAAACATTGACGAATTCACACGGAAATTGCGTCGCTATGAAATACGAGTACTATGTGTTCTAAGACATTTCCTTCTAAATCGAGTAACGTTTCTATGGAAACGACAGGATTTTCTTTTGGGATACGACAATCTCATTTCCGATCCACTAATCCTTCTTTACTGCATCCCTCACTCCCACACACTTACGAATTCACACGGAAAGTCCGTCGCTATGAAATACGAGTACTATGTGTTCTAAGACATTTCCCTCTAAATCGAGTAACGTTTCTATGGAAACGACAGGATTTTCTTTTGGGATATGACAATCACATTTCCGATCCACTAATCGTTCATTACTGCATCCCTCACTCCCACATATTGACGAATTCACACGAAAATTGCATCCCTATGAAATACGAGTACTATGTGTTCTAAGACATTTCCTTCTAAATCGAGTAACGTTTCTATGGAAACGACAGGACTTCCTTTTGGGATACGACAATCTCATTTCCGATCCACTAATCCTTCTTTACTGCATCCCTCACTCCCACACACTGACGAATTCACACGGAAATTGCGTCGCTATGAAATACGAGTACTATGTGTTCTAAGACATTTCCTTCTAAATCGAGTAACGTTTCTATGGAAACGACAGGACTTTCTTTTGGGATACGACAATCTCATTTCCGATCCACTAATCCTTCTTTACTGCATCCCTCACTCCCACACACTGACGAATTCACACGGAAAGTCCGTCGCTATGAAATACGAGTACTATGTGTTCTAAGACATTTCCCTCTAAATCGAGTAACGTTTCTATGGAAACGACAGGATTTTCTTTTGGGATACGACAATCACAATTCCGATCCACTAATCCTTCTTTACTGCATCCCTCACTCCCACACACTGACGAATTCACACGGAAATTCCGTCGCTATGAAATACGAGTACTATGTGTTCTAAGACATTTCCTTCTAAATCGAGTAACGTTTCTATGGAAACGACAGGATTTTCTTTTGGGATACGACAATCTCATTTCCGATCCACTAATCCTTCTTTACTGCATCCCTCACTCCCACACATTGACGAATTCACACGGAAATTCCGTCGCTATGAAGTACGAGTACTATGTGTTCTAAGACATTTCCTTCTAAATCGAGTAACGTTTCTATGGAAACGACAGGACTTTCTTTTGGGATACGACAATCTCATTTCCGATCCACTAATCCTTCTTTACTGCATCCCTCACTCCCAAACATTGACGAATCCACACGGAAATTGTGTCGCTATGAAATACGAGTACTATGTGTTCTAAGACATTTCCTTCTAAATCGAGTAACGTTTCTATGGGAACGACAGGATTTTCTTTAGGGATACGACAATCACATTTCCGATCCACTAATCCTTCTTTACTGCATCCCTCACTCCCACACATTGACGAATTCACACGGAAATTGCTTCGCTATGAAATAAGAGTACTATGTGTTCTAAGACATTTCCTTCTAAATCGAGTAACGTTTCTATGGAAACGACAGGATTTTCTTTTGGGATACGACAATCTCATTTCCGATCCACTAATCCTTCTTTACTGCATCCCTCACTGCCACACATTGACGAATTCACACGGAAATTGCGTCGCTATGAAATACGAGTACTATGTGTTCTAAGACATTTCCTTCTAAATCGAGCAACGTTTCTATGGAAACGACAGGATTTTCTTTTGGGATACGACAATCACATTTCCGATCCACTAATCCTTCTTTACTGCATCCCTCACTCCCACACATTGACGAATTCACACGGAAATTGCTTCGCTATGAAATACGAGTACTATGTGTTCTAAGACATTTCCTTCTAAATCCAGTAACGTTTCTATGGAAACGACAGGATTTTCTTTTGGGATACGACAATCTCATTTCCGATCCACTAATCCTTCTTTACAGCATCCCTCACTCCCAAACATTGACGAATTCACACGGAAATTGCGTCGCTATGAAATACGAGTACTATGTGTTCTAAGACATTTCCTTCTAAATCGAGTAACGTTTCTATGGAAACGACAGGATTTTCTTTTGGGATACGACAATCACATTTCCGATCCACTAATCCTTCTTTACTGCATCCCTCACTCCCACACATTGACGAATTCACACGGAAATTGCTTCGCTATGAAATACGAGTACTATGTGTTCTAAGACATTTCCTTCTAAATCCAGTAACGTTTCTATGGAAACGACAGGATTTTCTTTTGGGATACGACAATCTCATTTCCGATCCACTAATCCTTCTTTACAGCATCCCTCACTCCCAAACATTGACGAATTCACACGGAAATTGCGTCGCTATAAAATACGAGTACTATGTGTTCTAAGACATTTCATTCTAAATCGAGTAAAGTTTCTATGGAAACGACAGGATTTTCTTTTGGGATACGACAATCACATTTCCGATCCACTACTCCTTCTTTACTGCATCCCTCACGAACACGCATTGACCAATTCACACGGAAATTGCGTCGCTATGAAATACGAGTACTATGTGTTCTAAGACATTTCCTTCTAAATCGAGTAACGTTTCTATGGAAACGACAGGATTTTCCTTTGGGATACGACAATCTCATTTCCGATCCACTAATCCTTCTTTACTGCATCCCTCACTCCCACATATTGACGAATTCACACGAAAATTGCATCCCTATGAAATACGAGTACTATGTGTTCTAAGACATTTCCTTCTAAATCGAGTAACGTTTCTATGGAAACGACAGGACTTTCTTTTGGGATACGACAATCTCATTTCCGATCCACTAATCCTTCTTTACTGCATCCCTCACTCCCACACACTGACGAATTCACACGGAAATTCCGTCGCTATGAAATACGAGTACTATGTGTTCTAAGACATTTCCTTCTAAATCGAGTAACGTTTCTATGGAAACGACAGGACTTTCATTTGGGATACGACAATCTCATTTCCGATCCACTAATCCTTCTTTACTGCATCCCTCACTCCCACACACTGACGAATTCACACGGAAAGTCCGTCGCTATGAAATACGAGTACTATGTGTTCTAAGACATTTCCCTCTAAATCGAGTAACGTTTCTATGGAAACGACAGGATTTTCTTTTGGGATACGACAATCACATTTCCGATCCACTAATCCTTCTTTACTGCATCCCTCACTCCCACACACTGACGAATTCACACGGAAATTCCGTCGCTATGAAATACGAGTACTATGTGTTCTAAGACATTTCCTTCTAAATCGAGTAACGTTTCTATGGAAACGACAGGATTTTCTTTTGGGATACGACAATCTCATTTCCGATCCACTAATCCTTCTTTACTGCATCCCTCACTCCCACACATTGACGAATTCACACGGAAATTCCGTCGCTATGAAGTACGAGTACTATGTGTTCTAAGACATTTATTTCTAAATCGAGTAACGTTTCTATGGAAACGACAGGATTTTCTTTTGGGATATGACAATCACATTTCCGATCCACTAATCGTTCATTACTGCATCCCTCACTCCCACACATTGACGAATTCACACGGAAATTCCGTCGCTATGAAATACGAGTACTATGTGTTCTAAGACATTTCCTTCTAAGTCGACTAACGTTTCTATGGAAACGACAGGATTTTCTTTTGGGATACGACAATCTCATTTCCGATCCACTAATCCTTCTTTACTGCATCTCTCACTCCCAAACATTGACGAATTCACACGGAAATTGCGTCGCTATGAAATACGAGTACTATGTGTTCTAAGACATTTCCTTCTAAATCGAGTAACGTTTCTATGGAAACGACAGGATTTTCTTTTGGGATACGACAATCTCATTTCCGATCCACTAATCCTTCTTTACTGCATCCCTCACTCCCACACACTTACGAATTCACACGGAAAGTCCGTCGCTATGAAATACGAGTACTATGTGTTCTAAGACATTTCCCTCTAAATCGAGTAACGTTTCTATGGAAACGACAGGATTTTCTTTTGGGATATGACAATCACATTTCCGATCCACTAATCGTTCATTACTGCATCCCTCACTCCCACATATTGACGAATTCACACGAAAATTGCATCCCTATGAAATACGAGTACTATGTGTTCTAAGACATTTCCTTCTAAATCGAGTAACGTTTCTATGGAAACGACAGGACTTCCTTTTGGGATACGACAATCTCATTTCCGATCCACTAATCCTTCTTTACTGCATCCCTCACTCCCACACACTGACGAATTCACACGGAAATTGCGTCGCTATGAAATACGAGTACTATGTGTTCTAAGACATTTCCTTCTAAATCGAGTAACGTTTCTATGGAAACGACAGGACTTTCTTTTGGGATACGACAATCTCATTTCCGATCCACTAATCCTTCTTTACTGCATCCCTCACTCCCACACACTGACGAATTCACACGGAAAGTCCGTCGCTATGAAATACGAGTACTATGTGTTCTAAGACATTTCCCTCTAAATCGAGTAACGTTTCTATGGAAACGACAGGATTTTCTTTTGGGATACGACAATCACATTTCCGATCCACTAATCCTTCTTTACTGCATCCCTCACTCCCACACACTGACGAATTCACACGGAAATTCCGTCGCTATGAAATACGAGTACTATGTGTTCTAAGACATTTCCTTCTAAATCGAGTAACGTTTCTATGGAAACGACAGGATTTTCTTTTGGGATACGACAATCTCATTTCCGATCCACTAATCCTTCTTTACTGCATCCCTCACTCCCACACATTGACGAATTCACACGGAAATTCCGTCGCTATGAAGTACGAGTACTATGTGTTCTAAGACATTTCCTTCTAAATCGAGTAACGTTTCTATGGAAACGACAGGACTTTCTTTTGGGATACGACAATCTCATTTCCGATCCACTAATCCTTCTTTACTGCATCCCTCACTCCCAAACATTGACGAATCCACACGGAAATTGTGTCGCTATGAAATACGAGTACTATGTGTTCTAAGACATTTCCTTCTAAATCGAGTAACGTTTCTATGGGAACGACAGGATTTTCTTTAGGGATACGACAATCACATTTCCGATCCACTAATCCTTCTTTACTGCATCCCTCACTCCCACACATTGACGAATTCACACGGAAATTGCTTCGCTATGAAATAAGAGTACTATGTGTTCTAAGACATTTCCTTCTAAATCGAGTAACGTTTCTATGGAAACGACAGGATTTTCTTTTGGGATACGACAATCTCATTTCCGATCCACTAATCCTTCTTTACTGCATCCCTCACTGCCACACATTGACGAATTCACACGGAAATTGCGTCGCTATGAAATACGAGTACTATGTGTTCTAAGACATTTCCTTCTAAATCGAGCAACGTTTCTATGGAAACGACAGGATTTTCTTTTGGGATACGACAATCACATTTCCGATCCACTAATCCTTCTTTACTGCATCCCTCACTCCTACACATTGACGAATTCACACGGAAATTCCGTCGCTACGAAATACGAGTATTATGTGTTCTACGACATTTCCTTCTAAATCGAGTAACGTTTCTATGGAAACGACAGGATTTTCTTTTGGGATACGACAATCTCATTTCCAATCCATTAATCCTTCTTTACTGCATCCCTCACTCCCACACATTGTAGAATTCACACGGAAATTGCGTCGCTATGAAATACGAGTACTATGTGTTCTAAGACATTTCCTTGTAAATCGAGTAACGTTTCTATGGAAACGACAGGATTTTCTTTTGGGATACGACAATCACATTTCCGATCCACTAATCCTTCTTTACTGTATCCCTCACTCCCACACATTGACGAATTCACACGGAAATTGCTTCGCTATGAAATACGAGTACTACGTGTTCTAAGATATTTCCTTCTAAATCGAGTAGCGTTTCTATGGAAACGACAGGATTTTCTTTTGGGATACGACAATCTCATTTCCAGTCCACTAATCCTTCTTTACTGCATCCCTCACTCCGAAACATTGACGAATTCACACGGAAATTGCGTCGCTATGAAATACGAGTACTATGTGTTCTAAGACATTTCCTTCTAAATCGAGTAACGTTTCTATGGAAACGACAGGATTTTTTTTTGGGATACGACAATCACATTTCCGATCCACTAATCCTTCTTTACTGCATCCCTCACTCCCACACATTGACGAATTCACACGGAATATGCTTCGCTATGAAATTCGAGTACTATGTGTTGTAAGACATTTCCTTCTAAATCGAGTTACATTTCTATGGAAACGACAGGATTTTCTTTTGGGATACGACAATCTCATTTCCGATCCACTAATCCTTCTTTACTGCATCCCTCACTCCCAAACATTGACGAATTCACACGGATATTGCGTCGCTATGAAATACGAGTACTATGTGTTCTAAGACATTTCCTTCTAAATCCAGTAACGTTTCTATGGAAACGACAGGATTTTCTTTTGGGATACGACAATCTCATTTCCGATCCACTAATCCTTCTTTACTGCATCCCTCACTCCCACACATTGACGAATTCACACGGAAATTGCTTCGCTATGAAATACGAGTACTATGTGTTCTAAGACATTTCCTTCTAAATCCAGTACCGTTTCTATGGAAACGACAGGATTTTCTTTTGGGATACGACTATCTCATTTCCGATCCACTAATCCTTCTTTACTGCATCCCTCACTCCCAAACATTGACGAATTCACACGGAAATTGCGTCGCTATAAAATACGAGTACTATATGTTCTAAGACATTTCATTCTAAATCGAGTAACGTTTCTAAGGAAACGACAGGATTTTCTTTTGGGATACGACAATCACATTTCCGATCCACTAATCCTTCTTTACTGCATCCCTCACTCCCACACATTGACGAATTCACACGGAAATTGCGTCGCTATGAAATATGAGTACTATGTGTTCAAAGACATTTCCTTCTAAATCGAGTAACGTTTCTATGGAAACGACAGGATTTTCTTTTGGGATACGACAATCTCATTTCCGATCCACTAATCCTTCTTTACTGCATCCCTCACTCCCAAAAATTGACGAATTCACACGGAAATTGCGTCACTATGAAATACGAGTACTATGTGTTCTAAGACATTTCCTTCTAAATCGAGTAACGTTTCTATGGAAACGACAGGATTTTCTTTTGGGATACGACAATCACAATTCCGATCCACTTATCCTTCTTTACTGCATCCCTCACTCCCACACATTCACGAATTCACGTGGAATATGCTTCGCTATGAAATACGAGTACTATGTGTTCTAAGACATTTCCTTCTAAATCGAGTAACGTTTCTATGGAAACGACAGGATTTTCTTTTGGGATACGACAATCTCATTTCCGATCCACTAATCTTTCTTTACTGCATCCCTCACTCCCAAACATTGACGAATTCACACGGAAATTGCGTCGCTATGAAATACGAGTACTATGTGTTCTAAGACATTTCCTTCTAAATCGAGTAACGTTTCTATGGAAACGACAGGAATTTCTTTTGGGATATGACAATGACATTTCCGATCCACTAATCCTTCTTTACTGCATCCCTCACTCCCACACATTGACGAATTCACACGGAAATTGCTTCGCTATGAAATACGAGTACTATGTGTTCTAAGACATTTCCTTCTAAATCGAGTAACGTTTCTATGGAAACGACAGGATTTTCTTTTGGGATACGACAATCTCATTTCCGATCCACTAATCCTTCTTTACTGCATCCCTCACTCCCAAACATTGACGAATTCACACGGAAATTGCGTCGCTATGAAATACGAGTACTATGTGTTCTAAGACATTTCCTTCTAAATCGAGTAACGTTTCTATGGAAACGACAGGATTTTCTTTTGGGATACGACAATCACATTTCCGATCCACTAATCCTTCTTTACTGCATCAGTCACTCCCACACATTGACGAATTCACACGGAAATTCCGTCGCTAAAAATACGAGTATTATGTGTTCTAAGACATTTCCTTCTAAATCGAGTAACGTTTCTATGGAAACGACAGGATTTTCTTTTGGGATACGACAATCACATTTCCGATCCACTAATCCTTCTTTACTGCATCCCTCACTCCCACACATTGACGAATTCACACGGAAATTCCGTCGCTACGAAATACGAGTATTATGTGTTCTAACACATTTCCTTCTAAATCGAGTAACGTTTCTATGGAAACGACAGGATTTTCTTTTGGGATACGACAATCTCATTTCCGATTCACTAATCCTTCTTTACTGCATCCCTCACTCCCAAACATAGACGAATTCACACGGAAATTGCGTCGCTATGAAATACGAGTACTATGTGTTCTAAGACATTTCCTTCAAAATCGAGTAACGTTTCTATGGAAACGACAGGATTTTCTTTTGGGATACGACAATCACATTTCCGATCCACTAATCCTTCTTTACTGTATCCCTCACTCCCAAAACATTGACGAATTCACACGGAAATTGCTTCGCTACGAAATAAGAGTACTTTGTGTTCTAAGACATTTCCTTCTAAATCGAGTAACGTTTCTATGGAAACGACAGGATTTTCTTTTGGGATACGACAATCACATTTCCGATCCACTAATCCTTCTTTACTGCATCCCTCACTAACACACATTGACAAATTCACACGGAAATTGCGTCGCTATGAAATACGAGTACTATGTGTTCTAAGACATTTCCTTCTACATCGAGTAACGTTTCTATGGAAACGACAGGATTTTCCTTTGGGATACGACAATCTCATTTCCGATCCACTAATCCTTCTTTACTGCAACCCTCACTCCTACACATTGACGAATTCACACGGAAATTCCGTCGCTACGAAATACGAGTATTATGTGTTCTACGACATTTCCTTCTAAATCGAGTAACGTTTCTATGGAAACGACAGGATTTTCCTTTGGGATACGACAATCTCATTTCCGATCCACTAATCCTTCTTTACTGCATCCCTCACTCCCACATATTGACGAATTCACACGGAAATTGCGTCCCTATGAAATACGAGTACTATGTGTTCTAAGACATTTCCTTCTAAATCGAGTAACGTTTCTATGGAAACGACAGGATTTTCTTTTGGGATACGACAATCACATTTCCGATCCACTAATCCTTCTTTACTGCATCCCTCACTCCCAAACATTGACGAATTCACACGGAAATAGCGTCGCTATGAAATACGAGTACTATGTGTTATAAGACATTTCCTTCTAAATCGAGTAACGTTTCTATGGAAACGACAGGATTTTCTTTTGGGATACGACAATCACATTTTCCGATCCACTAATCCATCTTTACTGCATCCCTCACTCCCACACATTGACGAATTCACACGGAAATTGCGTCGCTATGAAATACGAGTACTATGTGTTCTAAGACATTTCCTTCTAAATAGAGTAACGTTTCTATGGAAACGACAGGATTTTCTTTTGGGATACGACAATCACATTTCCGATCCACTAATCCTTCTTTACAGCATCCCTCACTAACACACATTGACGAATTCACACGGAAATTGCGTCGCTATGAATAAACGAGTACTATGTGTTCTAAGACATTTCCTTCTAAATCGAGTAACGTTTCTATTGGAAACGACAGGATTTTCCTTTCGGATACGACAATCTCATTTCCGATCCACTAATCCTTCTTTACTGCATCCCTCACTCCCACATATTGACGAATTCACACGAAAATTGCGTCCCTATGAAATACGAGTACTATGTGTTCTAAGACATTTCCTTCCAAATCGAGTAACGTTTCTATGGAAACGACAGGATTTTCGTTTGGGATACGACAATCAGATTTCCGATCCACTAATCCTTCTTTACTGCATCCCTCACTCCCAAACATTGACGAATTCACACGGAAATTGCGTCGCTATGAAATACGAGTACTATGTGTTCTAAGACATTTCCTTCTAAATCGAGTAACGTTTCTATGGAAACGACAGGATTTTTTTTTGGGATACGACAATCACATTTTCCGATCCACTAATCCTTCTTTACTGCATCCCTCACTCCCACACATTGACGAATTCACACGGAAATTGCGTCGCTATGAAATACGAGTACTATGTGTTCTAAGACATTTCCTTCTAACTCGAGTAACGTTTCTATGGAAACGACAGGATTTTCTTTTGGGATACGACAATCACATTTCCGATCCACTAATCCTTCTTTACTGCATCCCTCACTCCCACACATTGACGAATTCACACGGAAAATGCGTCGCTATGAAATACGAGTACTATGTGTTCTAAGACATTTCCTTCTAAATCGAGTAACGTTTCTATGGAAACGACAGGACTTTCTTTTGGGACACGACAATCTCATTTCCGATCCACAAATCCTTCTTTACTGCATCCCTCACTCCCACACACTGACGAATTCACACGGAAAGTCCGTCGCTATGAAATACGAGTACTATGTGTCATAAGACATTTCCTTCTAAATCGAGTAACGTTTCTATGGAAACGACAGGAATTTCTTTTGGGATACGACAATCACATTTCCGATCCACTAATCCTTCTTTACTGCATCCCTCACTCCCACACACTGACGAATTCACACGGAAATTCCGTCGTTATGAAATACGAGTACTATGTGTTCTAAGACATTTCCTTCTAAATCGAGTAACGTTTCTATGGAAACGACAGGATTTTCTTTTGGGATACGACAATCTCATTTCCGATCCATTAATCCTTCTTTACTGCATCCCTCACTCCCACACACTGACGAATTCACACGGAAAGTCCGTCGCTATGAAATACGAGTACTATGTGTTCTAAGACATTTCCTTCTAAATCGAGTAACGTTTCTATGGAAACGACAGGATTTTCTTTTGGGATACGACAATCACATTTCCGATCCACTAATCCTTCTTTACTGCATCCCTCACGCCCACACATTGACGAACTCACACGGAAATTGCGTCGCTATGAAATACGAGTACTATGTGTTCTAAGACATTTCCTTCTAAATCAAGTAACATTTCTATGGAAACGACAGGATTTTCTTTTGGGATACGACAATCACATTTCCGATCCACTAATCCTTCTTTACTGCATCCCACACTCCCAAACATTGACGAATTCACACGGAAATTCCGTCGCTATGAAATACGAGTGCTATGTGTTCTAAGACATTTCCTTCTAAATCGAGTAACGTTTCTATGGAAACGACAGGATTTTCTTTTGGGATACGACAATCACATTTCCGATCCACTAATCCTTCTTTACTGCATCCCTCACTAACACGCATTGACGAATTCACACGGAAATTGCGTCGCTATGAAATACGAGTACTATGTGCGGTAAGACATTTCCTTCTAAATGGAGTAACGTTTCTATGGGAACGACAGGATTTTCTTTTGGGATACGACAATCACATTTCCGATCCACTAATCCTTCTTTACTGCATCCCTCACTCCCACACATTGACGAATTCACACGGAAATTGCGTCGCTATGAAATACGAGTACTATGTGTTCTAAGACATTTCCTTCTAAATCGAGTAACGTTTCTATGGAAACGACAGGATTTTCTTTTGGGATACGACAATCTCATTTCCGATCCACTAATCCTTCTTTACTGCATCCGTCACTCTCACACATTGACGAACTCACACGGAAATTCCGTCGCTATGAAGTACGAGTACTATGTGTTCTAAGACATTTCCTTCTAAATCGAGTAACGTTTCTATGGAAACGACAGGATTTTCTTTTGGGATATGACAATCACATTTCCGATCCACTAATCGTTCATTACTGCATCCCTCACTCCCACACATTGACGAATTCACACGGAAATTCCGTCGCTATGAAATACGAGTACTATGTGTTCTAAGACATTTCCTTCTAAGTCGAGTAACGTTTCTATGGAAACGACAGGATTATCTTTTGGGATACGACAATCTCATTTCCGATCCACTAATCCTTCTTTACTGCATCTCTCACTCCCAAACATTGACGAATTCACACGAAAATTGCGTTGCTATGAAATACGAGTACTGTGTGTTCTAAGACATTTCCTTCTAAATCGAGTAACGTTTCTATGGAAACGACAGGATTTTCTTTTGGGATACGACAATCACATTTCCGATCCACTAATCCTTCTTTACTGCATCCCTCACTCCCACACATTGACGAATTTACACGGAAATTGCGTCGCTATGAAATACGAGTACTATGTGTTCTAAGACATTTCCTTCTAAATCGAGTAACGTTTCTATGGAAACGACAGGATTTTCTTTTGGGATACGACAATCTCATTTCCGATCCGCTAATCCTTCTTTGCTGCATCCCTCACTCCCAAACATTGACGAATCCACACGGAAATTGTGTCGCTATGAAATACGAGTACTATGTGTTCTAAGACATTTCCTTCTAAATCGAGTAACGTTTCTATGGGAACGACAGGATTTTCTTTTGGGATACGACAATCACATTTCCGATCCACTAATCCTTCTTTAGTGCATCCCTCACTCCCACAAATTGACGAATTCACACGGAAATTGCGTCGCTATGAAATACGAGTACTATGTGTTCTAAGACATTTCCTTCTAAATCGAGTAACGTTTCTATGGAAACGACAGGATTTTCTTTTGGGATACGACAATCACATTTCCGATCCACTAATCCTTCTTTACTGCATCCCTCACTCCCACACATTGACGAATTCACACGGAATATGCTTCGCTATGAAATTCGAGTACTATGTGTTCTAAGACATTTCCTTCTAAATCGAGTAACGTTTCTATGGAAACGACAGGATTTTCTTTTGGGATATGACAATCTCATTTCCGATCCACTAATCCTTCTTTACTGCATCCCTCACTCCCAAACATTGACGAATTCACACGGAAATTGCGTCGCTATGAAATACGAGTACTATGTGTTCTAAGACATTTCCTTCTAAATCGAGTAACGTTTCTATGGAAACGACAGGATTTTCTTTTGGGATACGACAATCACATTTCCGATCCACTAATCCTTCTTTACTGCATCCCTCACTCCCACACATTGACGAATTCACACGGAATATGCTTCGCTATGAAATTCGAGTACTATGTGTTCTAAGACATTTCCTTCTAAATCGAGTAACGTTTCTATGGAAACGACAGGATTTTCCTTTGGGATACGACAATCTCATTTCCGATCCACTAATCCTTCTTTACTGCATCCCTCACTCCCACATATTGACGAATTCACACGGAAATTGCGTCCCTATGAAATACGAGTACTATGTGTTCTAAGACATTTCCTTCTAAATCGAGTAACGTTTCTATGGAAACGACAGGATTTTCTTTTGGGATACGACAATCACATTTCCGATCCACTAATCCTTCTTTACTGCATCCCTCACTCCCAAACATTGACGAATTCACACGGAAATAGCGTCGCTATGAAATACGAGTACTATGTGTTCTAAGACATTTCCTTCTAAATCGAGTAACGTTTCTATGGAAACGACAGGATTTTCTTTTGGGATACGACAATCACATTTTCCGATCCACTAATCCATCTTTACTGCATCCCTCACTCCCACACATTGACGAATTCACACGGAAATTGCGTCGCTATGAAATACGAGTACTATGTGTTCTAAGACATTTCCTTCTAAATAGAGTAACGTTTCTATGGAAACGACAGGATTTTCTTTTGGGATACGACAATCACATTTCCGATCCACTAATCCTTCTTTACAGCATCCCTCACTAACACACATTGACGAATTCACACGGAAATTGCGTCGCTATGAATAAACGAGTACTATGTGTTCTAAGACATTTCCTTCTAAATCGAGTAACGTTTCTATTGGAAACGACAGGATTTTCCTTTCGGATACGATAATCTCATTTCCGATCCACTAATCCTTCTTTACTGCATCCCTCACTCCCACATATTGACGAATTCACACGAAAATTGCTTCCCTATGAAATACGAGTACTATGTGTTCTAAGACATTTCCTTCTAAATCAAGTAACGTTTCTATGGAAACGACAGGATTTTCTTTTGGGATACGACAATCACATTTCCGATCCACTAATCCTTCTTTACTGCATCCCTCACTCCCAAACATTGACGAATTCACACGGAAATTCCGTCGCTATGAAATACGAGTGCTATGTGTTCTAAGACATTTCCTTCTAAATCGAGTAACGTTTCTATGGAAACGACAGGATTTTCTTTTGGGATACGACAATCACATTTCCGATCCACTAATCCTTCTTTACCGCATCCCTCACTAACACGCATTGACGAATTCACACGGAAATTGCGTCGCTATGAAATACGAGTACTATGTGTTCTAAGACATTTCCTTCTAAATCGAGTAACGTTTCTATGGAAACGACAGGATTTTCCTTTGGGATACGACAATCTCATTTCCGATCCACTAATCCTTCTTTACTGCATCCCTCACTCCCACATATTGACGAATTCACACGAAAATTGCATCCCTATGAAATACGAGTACTATGTGTTCTAAGACATTTCCTTCTAAATCGAGTAACGTTTCTATGGAAACGACAGGATTTTCTTTTGGGATACGACAATCACATTTCCGATCCACTAATCCTTCTTTACTGCATCCCTCACTCCCACACACTGACGAATTCACACGGAAATTCCGTCGCTATGAAATACGAGTACTATGTGTTCTAAGACATTTCCTTCTAAATCGAGTAACGTTTCTATGGAAACGACAGGATTTTCTTTTGGGATACGACAATCTCATTTCCGATCCACTAATCCTTCTTTACTGCATCCCTCACTCCCACACATTCACGAATTCACACGTAAATTGCGTCGCTATGAAATACGAGTACTATGTGTTCTAAGACATTTCCTTCTAAATCGAGTAACGTTTCTATGGAAACGACAGGATTATCTTCTGGGATACGACAATCTCATTTCCGATCCACTAATCCTTCTTTACTGCATCCCTCACTCCCTTACATTGACGAATTCACACGGAAATTGCGTCGCTATGAAATACGAGTACTATGTGTTCTAAGACATTTCCTTCTAAATCGAGTAACGTTTCTATGGAAACGACAGGAATTTCTTTTGGGATACGACAATCGCATTTCCGATCCACTAATCCTTCTTTACTGCATCCCTCACTCCCACACATTGACGAATTCACACGGAAATTCCGTCGCTATGAAATACGAGTACTATGTGTTCTAAGACATTTCCTTCTAAATCGAGTAACGTTTCTATGGAAACGACAGGATTTTCTTTTGGGATACAACAATCTCATTTCCGATCCACTAATCCTTCTTTACTGCATCCCTCACTCCCAAACATTGACGAATTCACACGGAAATTGCGTCGCTATGAAATACGAGTACTATGTGTTCTAAGACATTTCCTTCTAAATCGAGTAACGTTTCTATGGAAACGACAGAATTTTCTTTTGGGATACGACAATCACATTTCTGATCCACTAATCCTTCTTTACTGCATCCCTCACTCCCACACATTGACGATTTCACACGGAAATTGCTTCCCTATGAAATACGAGTACTATGTGCGGTAAGACATTTCCTTCTAAATGGAGTAACGTTTCTATGGGAACGACAGGATATTCTTTTGGGATACGACAATCACATTTCCGATCCACTAATCCTTCTTTACTGCATCCCTCACTCCCACACATTGACGAATTCACACGGAAATTGCGTCGCTATGAAATACGAGTACTATGTGTTCTAAGACATTTCCTTCTCAATCGAGTAACGTTTCTATGGAAACGACAGGATTTTCTTTTGGGATACGACAATCTCATTTCCGATCCACTAATCCTTCTTTACTGCATCCGTCACTCCCACACATTGACGAACTCACACGGAAATTCCGTCGCTATGAAGTACGAGTACTATGTGTTCTAAGACATTTCCTTCTAAATCGAGTAACGTTTCTATGGAAACGACAGGATTTTCTTTTGGGATATGACAATCACATTTCCGATCCACTAATCGTTCATTACTGCATCCCTCACTCCCACACATTGACGAATTCACACGGAAATTCCGTCGCTATGAAATACGAGTACTATGTGTTCTAAGACATTTCCTTCTAAGTCGAGTAACGTTTCTATGGAAACGGCAGGATTTTCTTTTGGGATACGACAATCTCATTTCCGATCCACTAATCCTTCTTTACTGCATCTCTCACTCCCAAACATTGACGAATTCACACGAAAATTGCGTCGCTATGAAATACGAGTACTGTGTGTTCTCAGACATTTCCTTCTAAATCGAGTAACGTTTCTATGGAAACGACAGGATTTTCTTTTGGGATACGACAATCACATTTCCGATCCACTAATCCTTCTTTACTGCATCCCTCACTCCCACACATTGACGAATTTACACGGAAATTGCGTCGCTATGAAATACGAGTACTATGTGTTCTAAGACATTTCCTTCTAAATCGAGTAACGTTTCTATGGAAACGACAGGATTTTCTTTTGGGATACGACAATCTCATTTCCGATCCGCTAATCCTTCTTTACTGCATCCCTCACTCCCAAACATTGACGAATCCACACGGAAATTGTGTCGCTATGAAATACGAGTACTATGTGTTCTAAGACATTTCCTTCTAAATCGAGTAACGTTTCTATGGGAACGACAGGATTTTCTTTTGGGATACGACAATCACATTTCCGATCCACTAATCCTTCTTTACTGCATCCCTCACTCCCACACATTGACGAATTCACACGGAAATTGCGTCGCTATGAAATACGAGTACTATGTGTTCTAAGACATTTCCTTCTAAATCGAGTAACGTTTCTATGGAAACGACAGGATTTTCTTTTGGGATACGACAATCACAATTCCGATCCACTAATCCTTCTTTACTGCATCCCTCACTCCCACACATTGACGAATTCACACGGAATATGCTTCGCTATGAAATTCGAGTACTATGTGTTCTAAGACATTTCCTTCTAAATCGAGTAACGTTTCTATGGAAACGACAGGATTTTCTTTTGGGATATGACAATCTCATTTCCGATCCACTAATCCTTCTTTACTGCATCCCTCACTCCCAAACATTGACGAATTCACACGGAAATTGCGTCCCTATGAAATACGAGTACTATGTGTTCTAAGACATTTCCTTCTAAATCGAGTAACGTTTCTATGGAAACGACAGGATTTTCTTTTGGGATACGACAATCACATTTCCGATCCACTAATCCTTCTTTACTGCATCCCTCACTCCCAAACATTGACGAATTCACACGGAAATAGCGTCGCTATGAAATACGAGTACTATGTGTTCTAAGACATTTCCTTCTAAATCGAGTAACGTTTCTATGGAAACGACAGGATTTTCTTTTGGGATACGACAATCACATTTTCCGATCCACTAATCCATCTTTACTGCATCCCTCACTCCCACACATTGACGAATTCACACGGAAATTGCGTCGCTATGAAATACGAGTACTATGTGTTCTAAGACATTTCCTTCTAAATAGAGTAACGTTTCTATGGAAACGACAGGATTTTCTTTTGGGATACGACAATCACATTTCCGATCCACTAATCCTTCTTTACAGCATCCCTCACTAACACACATTGACGAATTCACACGGAAATTGCGTCGCTATGAATAAACGAGTACTATGTGTTCTAAGACATTTCCTTCTAAATCGAGTAACGTTTCTATTGGAAACGACAGGATTTTCCTTTCGGATACGATCATCTCATTTCCGATCCACTAATCCTTCTTTACTGCATCCCTCACTCCCACATATTGACGAATTCACACGAAAATTGCGTCCCTATGAAATTCGAGTACTATGTGTTCTAAGACATTTCCTTCTAAATCGAGTAACGTTTCTATGGAAACGACAGGACTTTCTTTTGGGATACGACAATCTCATTTCCGATCCACAAATCCTTCTTTACTGCATCCCTCACTCCCACACACTGACGAATTCACACGGAAAGTCCGTCGCTATGAAATACGAGTACTATGTGTCATAAGACATTTCCTTCTAAATCGAGTAACGTTTCTGTGGAAACGACAGGAATTTCTTTTGGGATACGACAATCACATTTCCGATCCACTAATCCTTCTTTACTGCATCCCTCACTCCCACACACTGACGAATTCACACGGAAATTCCGTCGTTATGAAATACGAGTACTATGTGTTCTAAGACATTTCCTTCTAAATCGAGTAACGTTTCTATGGAAACGACAGGATTTTCTTTTGGGATACGACAATCTCATTTCCGATCCATTAATCCTTCTTTACTGCATCCCTCACTCCCACACACTGACGAATTCACACGGAAAGTCCGTCGCTATGAAATACGAGTACTATGTGTTCTAAGACATTTCCTTCTAAATCGAGTAACGTTTCTATGGAAACGACAGGATTTTCTTTTGGGATACGACAATCACATTTCCGATCCACTAATCCTTCTTTATTGCATCCCTCACGCCCACACATTGACGAACTCACACGGAAATTGCGTCGCTATGAAATACGAGTACTATGTGTTCTAAGACATTTCCTTCTAAATCAAGTAACGTTTCTATGGAAACGACAGGATTTTCTTTTGGGATACGACAATCACATTTCCGATCCACTAATCCTTCTTTACTGCATCCCTCACTCCCAAACATTGACGAATTCACACGGAAATTCCGTCGCTATGAAATACGAGTACTATGTGTTCTAAGACATTTCCTTCTAAATCGAGTAACGTTTCTATGGAAACGACAGGATTTTCTTTTGGGATACGACAATCACATTTCCGATCCACTAATCCTTCTTTACTGCATCCCTCACTAACACGCATTGACGAATTCACACGGAAATTGCGTCGCTATGAAATACGAGTACTATGTGTTCTAAGACATTTCCTTCTAAATCGAGTAACGTTTCTATGGAAACGACAGGATTTTCCTTTGGGATACGACAATCTCATTTCCGATCCACTAATCCTTCTTTACTGCATCCCTCACTCCCACATATTGACGAATTCACACGAAAATTGCATCCCTATGAAATACGAGTACTATGTGTTCTAAGACATTTCCTTCTAAATCGAGTAACGTTTCTATGGAAACGACAGGATTTTCTTTTGTGATACGACAATCACATTTCCGATCCACTAATCCTTCTTTACTGCATCCCTCACTCCCACACACTGACGAATTCACACGGAAATTCCGTCGCTATGAAATACGAGTACTATGTGTTCTAAGACATTTCCTTCTAAATCGAGTAACGTTTCTATGGAAACGACAGGATTTTCTTTTGGGATACGACAATCTCATTTCCGATCCACTAATCCTTCTTTACTGCATCCCTCACACCCACACATTCACGAATTCACACGTAAATTGCGTCGCTATGAAATACGAGTACTATGTGTTCTAAGACATTTCCTTCTAAATCGAGTAACGTTTCTATGGAAACGACAGGATTATCTTCTGGGATACGACAATCTCATTTCCGATCCACTAATCCTTCTTTACTGCATCCCTCACTCCCTAACATTGACGAATTCACACGGAAATTGCGTCGCTATGAAATACGAGTACTATGTGTTCTAAGACATTTCCTTCTAAATCGAGTAACGTTTCTATGGAAACGACAGGAATTTCTTTTGGGATACGACAATCGCATTTCCGATCCACTAATCCTTCTTTACTGCATCCCTCACTCCCACACATTGACGAATTCACACGGAAATTCCGTCGCTATGAAATACGAGTACTATGTGTTCTAAGACATTTCCTTCTAAATCGAGTAACGTTTCTATGGAAACGACAGGATTTTCTTTTGGGATACAACAATCTCATTTCCGATCCACTAATCCTTCTTTACTGCATCCCTCACTCCCAAACATTGACGAATTCACACGGAAATTGCGTCGTTATGAAATACGAGTACTATGTGTTCTAAGACATTTCCTTCTAAATCGAGTAACGTTTCTATGGAAACGACAGAATTTTCTTTTGGGATACGACAATCACATTTCTGATCCACTAATCCTTCTTTACTGCATCCCTCACTCCCACACATTGACGATTTCACACGGAAATTGCTTCCCTATGAAATACGAGTACTATGTGTTCTAAGACATTTCCTTCTAAATCGAGTAACGTTTCTATGGAAACGACAGGATTTTCTTTTGGGATACGACAATCACATTTCCGATCCACTAATCCTTCTTTACTGCATCCCTCACTCCCACACATTGACGAATTCACACGGAAATTGCGTCGCTATGAAATACGAGTACTATGTGTTCTAAGACATTTCCTTCTAAATCGAGTAACGTTTCTATGGAAACGACAGGATTTTCTTTTGGGATACGACAATCTCATTTCCGATCCACTAATCCTTCTTTACTGCATCCGTCACTCCCACACATTGACGAACTCACACGGAAATTCCGTCGCTATGAAGTACGAGTACTATGTGTTCTAAGACATTTCCTTCTAAATCGAGTAACGTTTCTATGGAAACGACAGGATTTTCTTTTGGGATATGACAATCACATTTCCGATCCACTAATCGTTCATTACTGCATCCCTCACTCCCACACATTGACGAATTCACACGGAAATTCCGTCGCTATGAAATACGAGTACTATGTGTTCTAAGACATTTCCTTCTAAGTCGAGTAACGTTTCTATGGAAACTACAGGATTTTCATTTGGGATACGACAATCTCATTTCCGATCCACTAATCCTTCTTTACTGCATCTCTCACTCCCAAACATTGACGAATTCACACGAAAATTGCGTCGCTATGAAATACGAGTACTGTGTGTTCTAAGACATTTCCTTCTAAATCGAGTAACGTTTCTATGGAAACGACAGGATTTTCTTTTGGGATACGACAATCACATTTCCGATCCACTAATCCTTCTTTACTGCATCCCTCACTCCCACACATTGACGAATTTACACGGAAATTGCGTCGCTATGAAATACGAGTACTATGTGTTCTAAGACATTTCCATCTAAATCGAGTAACGTTTCTATGGAAACGACAGGATTTTCTTTTGGGATACGACAATCTCATTTCCGATCCACTAATCCTTCTTTACTGCATCCCTCACTCCCAAACATTGACGAATCCACACGGAAATTGTGTCGCTATGAAATACGTGTACTATGTGTTCTAAGACATTTCCTTCTAAATCGAGTAACGTTTCTATGGGAACGACAGGATTTTCTTTTGGGATACGACAATCACATTTCCGATCCACTAATCCTTCTTTACTGCATCCCTCACTCCCACACATTGACGAATTCACACGGAAATTGCTTCGCTATGAAATACGAGTACTATGAGTTCTAAGACATTTCCTCCTAAATCCAGTAACGTTTCTATGGAAACGACAGGATTTTCTTTTGGGATACGACAATCTCATTTCCGATCCACTAATCTTCTTTACTGCATCCCTCACTCCCACACATTGACGAATTCACACGGAAATTGCGTCGCTATGAAATACGAGTACTATGTGTTCTAAGACATTTCCTTCTAAATCGAGTAACGTTTCTATGGAAACGACAGGATTTTCTTTTGGGATACGACAATCACATTTCCGATCCACTAATCCTTCTTTACTGCATCCCTCACTCCCACACATTGACGAATTCACACGGAATATGCTTCGCCATGAAATTCGAGTACTATGTGTTCTAAGACATTTCCTTCTAAATCGAGTAACGTTTCTATGGAAACGACAGGATTTTCTTTTGGGATATGACAATCTCATTTCCGATCCACTAATCCTTCTTTACTGCATCCCTCACTCCCAAACATTGACGAATTCACACGGAAATTGCGTCGCTATGAAATACGAGTACTATGTGTTCTAAGACATTTCCTTCTAAATCGAGTAACGTTTCTATGGAAACGACAGGATTTTCTTTTGGGATACGACTATCACTTTTCCGATCCACTAATCCTTCTTTACTGCATCCCTCACTCCCACACATTGACGAATTCACACGGAAATTGCTTCGCTATGAAATACGAGTACTATGTGTTCTAAGACATTTCCTTCTAAATCGAGTAACGTTTCTATGGAAACTACAGGATTTTCTTTTGGGATACGACAATCTCATTTCCGATCCACTAATCCTTCTTTACTGCATCCCTCACTCCCAAACATTGACGAATTCACACGGAAATTGCGTCGCTATAAAATACGAGTACTATGTGTTCTAAGACATTTCATTCTAAATCGAGTAACGTTTCTATGGAAACGACAGGATTTTCTTTTGGGATACGACAATCACATTTCCGATCCACTAATCCTTCTTTACTGCATCCCTCACTCCCACACATTGACGAATTCACACGGAAATTGCGTCGCTATGAAATACGAGTACTATGTGTTCTAAGACATTTCCTTCTAAATCGAGTAACGTTTCTATGGAAACGTCAGGATTTTCTTTTGGGATGCGACAATCTCATTTCCGATCTACTAATCCTTCTTTACTGCATCCCTCACTCCCAAACATTGACGAATTCACACGGAAATTGCGTCACTATGAAATACGAGTACTATGTGTTCTAAGACATTTCCTTCTAAATCGAGTAACGTTTCTATGGAAACGACAGGATTTTCTTTTGGGATACGACAATCACATTTCCTATCCACTAATCCTTCTTTACTGCATCCCTCACTCCCACACATTCACGAATTCACACGGAATATGCTTCGCTATGAAATACGAGTACTATGTGTTCTAAGACATTTCCTTCTAAATCGAGTAACGTTTCTATGGAAACGACAGGATTTTCTTTTGGGATACGACAATCTCATTTCCGATCCACTAATCCTTCTATACTGCATCCCTCACTCCCAAACATTGACGAATTCACACGGAAATTGCGTCGCTATGAAATACGAGTACTATGTGTTCTAAGACATTTCCTTCTAAATCGAGTAACGTTTCTATGGAAACGACAGGATTTTCTTTTGGGATATGACAATCACATTTCCGATCCACTAATCCTTCTTTACTGCATCCCTCACTCCCACACATTGACGAATTCACACGGAAATTGCTTCGCTATGAAATACGAGTACTATGTGTTCTAAGACATTTCCTTCTAAATCGAGTAACGTTTCTATGGAAACGACAGGATTTTCTTTTGGGATACGACAATCTCATTTCCGATCCACTAATCCTTGTTTACTGCATCCCTCACTCCCAAACATTGACGAATTCACACGGAAATTGCGTCGCTATGAAATACGAGTACTATGTGTTCTAAGACATTTCCTTCTAAATCGAGTAACGTTTCTATGGAAACGACAGGATTTTCTTTTGGGATACGACAATCACATTTCCGATCCACTAATCCTTCTTGACTGCATCCCTCACTCCCACACATTGACGAATTCACACGGAAATTCCGTCGCTACAAAATACGAGTATTATGTGTTCTAAGACATTTCCTTCTAAATCGAGTAACGTTTCTATGGAAACGACAGGATTTTCTTTTGGGATACGACAATCACATTTCCGATCCACTAATCCTTCTTTACTGCATCCCTCACTCCCACACATTGACGAATTCACACGGAAAATGCGTCGCTATGAAATACGAGTACTATGTGTTCTAAGACATTTCCTTCTAAATCGAGTAACGTTTCTATGGAAACGACAGGACTTTCTTTTGGGATACGACAATCTCATTTCCGATCCACAAATCCTTCTTTACTGCATCCCTCACTCCCACACACTGATGAATTCACACGGAAAGTCCGTCGCTATGAAATACGAGTACTATGTGTCATAAGACATTTCCTTCTAAATCGAGTAACGTTTCTATGGAAACGACAGGATTTTCTTTTGGGATACGACAATCTCATTTCCGATCCACTAATCCTTCTTTACTGCATCCCTCACTCCCACACATTCACGAATTCACACGTAAATTGCGTCGCTATGAAATACGAGTACTATGTGTTCTAAGACATTTCCTTCTAAATCGAGTAACGTTTCTATGGAAACGACAGGATTATCTTCTGGGATACGACAATCTCATTTCCGATCCACTAATCCTTCTTTACTGCATCCCTCACTCTCTAACATTGACGAATTCACACGGAAATTGCGTCGCTATGAAATACGAGTACTATGTGTTCTAAGACATTTCCTTCTAAATCGAGTAACGTTTCTATGGAAACGACAGGAATTTCTTTTGGGATACGACAATCGCATTTCCGATCCACTAATCCTTCTTTACTGCATCCCTCACTCCCACACATTGACGAATTCACACGGAAATTCCGTCGCTATGAAATACGAGTACTATGTGTTCTAAGACATTTCCTTCTAATTCGAGTAACGTTTCTATGGAAACGACAGGATTTTCTTTTGGGATACAACAATCTCATTTCCGATCCACTAATCCTTCTTTACTGCATCCCTCACTCCCAAAGATTGACGAATTCTCACGGAAATTGCGTCGCTATGAAATACGAGTACTATGTGTTCTAAGACATTTCCTTCTAAATCGAGTAACGTTTCTATGGAAACGACAGAATTTTCTTTTGGGATACGACAATCACATTTCTGATCCACTAATCCTTCTTTACTGCATCCCTCACTCCCACACATTGACGATTTCACACTGAAATTGCTTCCCTATGAAATACGAGTACTATGTGCGGTAAGACATTTCCTTCTAAATGGAGTAACGTTTCTATGGGAACGACAGGATTTTCTTTTGGGATACGACAATCACATTTCCGATCCACTAATCCTTCTTTACTGCATCCCTCACTCCCACACATTGACGAATTCACACGGAAATTGCGTCGCTATGAAATACGAGTACTATGTGTTCTAAGACATTTCCTTCTAAATCGAGTAACGTTTCTATGGAAACGACAGGATTTTCTTTTGGGATACGACAATCTCATTTCCGATCCACTAATCCTTCTTTACTGCATCCGTCACTCCCACACATTGACGAACTCACACGGAAATTCCGTCGCTATGAAGTACGAGTACTATGTGTTCTAAGACATTTCCTTCTAAATCGAGTAACGTTTCTATGGAAACGACAGGATTTTCTTTTGGGATATGACAATCACATTTCCGATCCACTAATCGTTCATTACTGCATCCCTCACTCCCACACATTGACGAATTCACACGGAAATTCCGTCGCTATGAAATACGAGTACTATGTGTTCTAAGACATTTCCTTCTAAGTCGAGTAACGTTTCTATGGAAACGACAGGATTTTCTTTTGGGATACGACAATCTCATTTCCGATCCACTAATCCTTCTTTACTGCATCTCTCACTCCCAAACATTGATGAATTCACACGAAAATTGCGTCGCTATGAAATACGAGTACTGTGTGTTCTAAGACATTTCCTTCTAAATCGAGTAACGTTTCTATGGAAACGACAGGATTTTCTTTTGGGATACGACAATCACATTTCCGATCCACTAATCCTTCTTTACTGCATCCCTCACTCCTTCACATTGACGAATTTACACGGAAATTGCGTCGCTATGAAATACGAGTACTATGTGTTCTAAGACATTTCCTTCTAAATCGAGTAACGTTTCTATGGAAACGACAGGATTTTCTTTTGGGATACGACAATCTCATTTCCGATCCACTAATCCTTCTTTACTGCATCCCTCACTCCCAAACATTGACGAATCCACACGGAAATTGTGTCGCTATGAAATACGAGTACTATGTGTTCTAAGACATTTCCTTCTAAATCGAGTAACGTTTCTATGGGAACGACAGGATTTTCTTTTGGGATACGACAATCACATTTCCGATCCACTAATCCTTCTTTACTGCATCCGTCACTCCCACACATTGACGAACTCACACGGAAATTCCGTCGCTATGAAGTACGAGTACTATGTGTTCTAAGACATTTCCTTCTAAATCGAGTAACGTTTCTATGGAAACGACAGGATTTTCTTTTGGGATATGACAATCACATTTCCGATCCACTAATCGTTCATTACTGCATCCCTCACTCCCACACATTGACGAATTCACACGGAAATTCCGTCGCTATGAAATACGAGTACTATGTGTTCTAAGACATTTCCTTCTAAGTCGAGTAACGTTTCTATGGAAACGACAGGATTTTCTTTTGGGATACGACAATCTCATTTCCGATCCACTAATCCTTCTTTACTGCATCTCTCACTCCCAAACATTGACGAATTCACACGAAAATTGCGTCGCTATGAAATACGAGTACTGTGTGTTCTAAGACATTTCCTTCTAAATCGAGTAACGTTTCTATGGAAACGACAGGATTTTCTTTTGGGATACGACAATCACATTTCCGATCCACTAATCCTTCTTTACTGCATCCCTCACTCCCACACATTGACGAATTTACACGGAAATTGCGTCGCTATGAAATACGAGTACTATGTGTTCTAAGACATTTCCTTCTAAATCGAGTAACGTTTCTATGGAAACGACAGGATTTTCTTTTGGGATACGACAATCTCATTTCCGATCCACTAATCCTTCTTTACTGCATCCGTCACTCCCAAACATTGACGAATCCACACGGAAATTGTGTCGCTATGAAATACGAGTACTATGTGTTCTAAGACATTTCCTTCTAAATCGAGTAACGTTTCTATGGGAACGACAGGATTTTCTTTTGGGATACGACAATCACATTTCCGATCCACTAATCCTTCTTTACTGCATCCCTCACTCCCACACATTGACGAATTCACACGGACATTGCTTCGCTATGAAATACGAGTACTATGAGTTCTAAGACATTTCCTCCTAAATCGAGTAACGTTTCTATGGAAACGACAGGATTTTCTTTTGGGATACGACAATCTCATTTCCGATCCACTAATCCTTCTTTACTGCATCCCTCACTCCCACACATTGACGAATTCACACGGAAATTGCGTCGCTATGAAATACGAGTACTATGTGTTCTAAGACATTTCCTTCTAAATCGAGTAACGTTTCTATGGAAACGACAGGATTTTCTTTTGGGATACGACAATCACATTTCCGATCCACTAATCCTTCTTTACTGCATCCCTCACTCCCACACATTGACGAATTCACACGGAATATGCTTCGCTATGAAATTCGAGTACTATGTGTTCTAAGACATTTCCTTCTAAATCGAGTAACGTTTCTATGGAAACGACAGGATTTTCTTTTGGGATATGACAATCTCATTTCCGATCCACTAATCCTTCTTTACTGCATCCCTCACTCCCAAACATTGACGAATTCACACGGAAATTGCGTCGCTATGAAATACGAGTACTATGTGTTCTAAGACATTTCCTTCTAAATCGAGTAACGTTTCTATGGAAACGACAGGATTTTCTTTTGGGATACGACAATCACTTTTCCGATCCACTAATCCTTCTTTACTGCATCCCTCACTCCCACACATTGACGAATTCACACGGAAATTGCTTCGCTATGAAATACGAGTACTATGTGTTCTAAGACAATTCCTTCTAAATCGAGTAACGTTTCAATGGAAACTACAGGATTTTCTTTTGGGATACGACAATCTCATTTCCGATCCACTAATCCTTCTTTACTGCATCCCTCACTCCCAAACATTGACGAATTCACACGGAAATTGCGTCGCTATAAAATACAAGTACTATGTGTTCTAAGACATTTCATTCTAAATCGAGTAACGTTTCTATGGAAACGACAGGATTTTCTTTTGGGATACGACAATCACATTTCCGATCCACTAATCCTTCTTTACTGCATCCCTCACTCCCACACATTGACGAATTCACACGGAAATTGCGTCGCTATGAAATACGAGTACTATGTGTTCTAAGACATTTCCTTCTAAATCGAGTAACGTTTCTATGGAAACGACAGGATTTTCTTTTGGGATGCGACAATCTCATTTCCGATCTACTAATCCTTCTTTACTGCATCCCTCACTCCCAAACATTGACGAATTCACACGGAAATTGCGTCACTATGAAATACGAGTACTATGTGTTCTAAGACATTTCCTTCTAAATCGAGTAACGTTTCTATGGAAACGACAGGATTTTCTTTTGGGATACGACAATCACATTTCCGATCCACTAATCCCTCTTTACTGCATCCCTCACTCCCACACATTCACGAATTCACACGTAAATTGCGTCGCTATGAAATACGAGTACTATGTGTTCTAAGACATTTCCTTCTAAATCGAGTAACGTTTCTATGGAAACGACAGGATTATCTTCTGGGATACGACAATCTCATTTCCGATCCACTAATCCTTCTTTACTGCATCCCTCACTCCCTAACATTGACGAATTCACACGGAAATTGCGTCGCTATGAAATACGAGTACTATGTGTTCTAAGACATTTCCTTCTAAATCGAGTAACGTTTCTATGGAAACGACAGGAATTTCTTTTGGGATACGACAATCGCATTTCCGATCCACTAATCCTTCTTTACTGCATCCCTCACTCCCACACATTGACGAATTCACACGGAAATTCCGTCGCTATGAAATACGAGTACTATGTGTTCTAAGACATTTCCTTCTAAATCGAGTAACGTTTCTATGGAAACGACAGGATTTTCTTTTGGGATACAACAATCTCATTTCCGATCCACTAATCCTTCTTTACTGCATCCCTCACTCCCAAAGATTGACGAATTCTCACGGAAATTGCGTCGCTATGAAATACGAGTACTATGTGTTCTAAGACATTTCCTTCTAAATCGAGTAACGTTTCTATGGAAACGACAGAATTTTCTTTTGGGATACGACAATCACATTTCTGATCCACTAATCCTTCTTTACTGCATCCCTCACTCCCACACATTGACGATTTCACACTGAAATTGCTTCCCTATGAAATACGAGTACTATGTGCGGTAAGACATTTCCTTCTAAATGGAGTAACGTTTCTATGGGAACGACAGGATTTTCTTTTGGGATACGACAATCACATTTCCGATCCACTAATCCTTCTTTACTGCATCCCTCACTCCCACACATTGACGAATTCACACGGAAATTGCGTCGCTATGAAATACGAGTACTATGTGTTCTAAGACATTTCCTTCTAAATCGAGTAACGTTTCTATGGAAACGACAGGATTTTCTTTTGGGATACGACAATCTCATTTCCGATCCACTAATCCTTCTTTACTGCATCCGTCACTCCCACACATTGACGAACTCACACGGAAATTCCGTCGCTATGAAGTACGAGTACTATGTGTTCTAAAACATTTCCTTCTAAATCGAGTAACGTTTCTATGGAAACGACAGGATTTTCTTTTGGGATATGACAATCACATTTCCGATCCACTAATCGTTCATTACTGCATCCCTCACTCCCACACATTGACGAATTCACACGGAAATTCCGTCGCTATGAAATACGAGTACTATGTGTTCTAAGACATTTCCTTCTAAGTCGAGTAACGTTTCTATGGAAACGACAGGATTTTCTTTTGGGATACGACAATCTCATTTCCGATCCACTAATCCTTCTTTACTGCATCTCTCACTCCCAAACATTGACGAATTCACACGAAAATTGCGTCGCTATGAAATACGAGTACTGTGTGTTCTAAGATATTTCCTTCTAACTCGAGTAACGTTTCTATGGAAACGACAGGATTTTCTTTTGGGATACGACAATCACATTTCCGATCCACTAATCCTTCTTTACTGCATCCCTCACTCCCACACATTGACGAATTTACACGGAAATTGCGTCGCTATGAAATACGAGTACTATGTGTTCTAAGACATTTCCTTCTAAATCGAGTAACGTTTCTATGGAAACGACAGGATTTTCTTTTGGGATACGACAATCTCATTTCCGATCCACTAATCCTTCTTTACTGCATCCCACACTCCCAAACATTGACGAATCCACACGGAAATTGTGTCGCTATGAAATACGAGTACTATGTGTTCTAAGACATTTCCTTCTAAATCGAGTAACGTTTCTATGGGAACGACAGGATTTTCTTTTGGGATACGACAATCACATTTCCGATCCACTAATCCTTCTTTACTGCATCCCTCACTCCCACACATTGACGAATTCACACGGAAATTGCTTCGCTATGAAATACGAGTACTATGAGTTCTAAGACATTTCCTCCTAAATCGAGTAACGTTTCTATGGAAACGACAGGATTTTCTTTTGGGATACGACAATCTCATTTCCGATCCACTAATCCTTCTTTACTGCATCCCTCACTCCCACACATTGACGAATTCACACGGAAATTGCGTCGCTATGAAATACGAGTACTATGTGTTCTAAGACATTTCCTTCTAAATCGAGTAACGTTTCTATGGAAACGACAGGATTTTCTTTTGGGATACAACAATCTCATTTCCGATCCACTAATCCTTCTTTACTGCATCCCTCACTCCCAAACATTGACGAATTCACACGGAAATTGCGTCGTTATGAAATACGAGTACTATGTGTTCTAAGACATTTCCTTCTAAATCGAGTAACGTTTCTATGGAAACGACAGAATTTTCTTTTGGGATACGACAATCTCATTTCCGATCCACTAATCCTTCTTTACTGCATCCCTCACTCCCAAACATTGACGAATTCACACGGAAATTGCGTCGCTATGAAATACGAGTACTATGTGTTCTAAGACATTTCCTTCTAAATCGAGTAACGTTTCTATGGAAACGACAGGATTTTCTTTTGGGATACGACAATCACTTTTCCGATCCACTAATCCTTCTTTACTGCATCCCTCACTCCCACACATTGACGAATTCACACGGAAATTGCTCCGCTATGAAATACGAGTACTATGTGTTCTAAGACATTTCCTTCTAAATCGAGTAATGTTTCAATGGAAACTACAGGATTTTCTTTTGGGATACGACAATCTCATTTCCGATCCACTAATCCTTCTTTACTGCATCCCTCACTCCCAAACATTGACGAATTCACACGGAAATTGCGTCGCTATAAAATACGAGTACTATGTGTTCTAAGACATTTCCTTCTAAATCGAGTAACGTTTCTATGGAAACGACAGGATTTTCTTTTGGGATATGACAATCACATTTCCGATCCACTAATCCTTCTTTACTGCATCCCTCACTCCCACACATTGACGAATTCACACGGAAATTGCTTCGCTATGAAATACGAGTACTATGTGTTCTAAGACATTTCCTTCTAAATCGAGTAACGTTTCTATGGAAACGACAGGATTTTCTTTTGGGATACGACAATCTCATTTCCGATCCACTAATCCTTGTTTACTGCATCCCTCACTCCCAAACATTGACGAATTCACACGGAAATTGCGTCGCTATGAAATACGAGTACTATGTGTTCTAAGACATTTCCTTCTAAATCGAGTAACGTTTCTATGGAAACGACAGGATTTTCTTTTGGGATACGACAATCACATTTCCGATCCACTAATCCTTCTTGACTGCATCCCTCACTCCCACACATTGACGAATTCACACGGAAATTCCGTCGCTACAAAATACGAGTATTATGTGTTCTAAGACATTTCCTTCTAAATCGAGTAACGTTTCTATGGAAACGACAGGATTTTCTTTTGGGATACGACAATCACATTTCCGATCCACTAATCCTTCTTTACTGCATCCCTCACTCCCACACATTGACGAATTCACACGGAAATTCCGTCGCTACGAAATACGAGTATTATGTGTTCTAAGACATTTCCTTCTAAATCGAGTAACGTTTCTATGGAAACGACAGGATTTTCTTTTGGGATACGACAATCTCATTTCCGATCCACTAATCCTTCTTTACTGCATCCCTCACTCCCAAACATTGACGAATTCACACGGAAATTGCGTCGCTATGAAATACGAGTACTATGTGTTCTAAGAAATTTCCTTCTAAATCGAGTAACGTTTCTATGGAAACGACAGGATTTTCTTTTGGGATACGACAATCACATTTCCGATCCACTAATCCTTCTTTACTGTATCCCTCACTCCCAAAACATTGACGAATTCACACTAAAATTGCTTCGCTATGAAATACGAGTACTTTGTGTTCTAAGACATTTCCTTCTAAATCGAGTAACGTTTCTATATAAACGACAGGATTTTCTTTTGGGATACGACAATCACATTTCCGATCCACTAATCCTTCTTTACTGCATCCCTCACTAACACACATTGACGAATTCACACGGAAATTGCGTCGCTATGAAATACGAGTACTATGTGTTCTAAGACATTTCCTTCTAAATCGAGTAACGTTTCTATGGAAACGACAGGATTTTCCTTTGGGATACGACAATCTCATTTCCGATCCACTAATCCTTCTTTACTGCATCCCTCACTCCTACACATTGACGAATTCACACGGAAATTCCGTCGCTACGAAATACGAGTATTATGTGTTCTACGACATTTCCTTCTAAATCGAGTAACGTTTCTATGGAAACGACAGGATTTTCTTTTGGGATACGACAATCTCATTTCCAATCCATTAATCCTTCTTTACTGCATCCCTCACTCCCACACATTGAAGAATTCACATGGAAATTGCGTCGCTATGAAATACGAGTACTATGTGTTCTAAGACATTTCCTTGTAAATCGAGTAACGTTTCTATGGAAACGACAGAATTTTCTTTTGGGATACGACAATCACATTTCCGATCCACTAATCCTTCTTTACTGTATCCCTCACTCCCACACATTGACGAATTCACACGGAAATTGCTTCGCTATGAAATACGAGTACTATGTGTTCTAAGACATTTCCTTCTAAATCGAGTAACGTTTCTATGGAAACGACAGGATTTTCTTTTGGGATACGACAATCTCATTTCCGATCCACTAATCCTTCTTTACTGCATCCCTCACTCCCAAACATTGACGAATTCACACGGAAATTGCGTCGCTATGAAATACGAGTACTATGTGTTCTAAGACATTTCCTTCTAAATCGAGTAACGTTTCTATGGAAACGACAGGATTTTTTTTTGGGATACGACAATCACATTTCCGATCCACTAATCCTTCTTTACTGCATCCCTCACTCCCACACATTGACGAATTCACACGGAATATGCTTCGCTATGAAATTCGAGTACTATGTGATCTAAGACATTTCCTTCTAAATCGAGTAACGTTTCTATGGAAACGACAGGATTTTCTTTTGGGATACGACAATCACATTTCCGATCCATTAATCCTTCTTTACTGCATCCCTCACTCCCAAACATTGACGAATTCACACGGAAATTACGTCGCTATGAAATACGAGTACTATGTGTTCTAAGAGATGTCCTTCTAAATCGAGTAACGTTTCTATGGAAACTACAGGATTTTCTTTTGGGATACGACAATCACATTTCCGATCCACTAATCCTTCTTTACTGTATCCCTCACTCCCACACATTGACGTATTCACACGGAAATTCCGTCGCTACGAAATACGAGTATTATGTGTCCTAAGACATTTCCTTCTAAATCGAGTAACGTTTCTATGGAAACGACAGGATTTTCTTTTGGGATACGACAATCTCATTTCCGATCCACTAATCCTTCTTTACTGCATCCCTCACTCCCAAACATTGACGAATTCACACGGAAATTGCGTCGCTATGAGATACGAGTACTATGTGTTCTAAGACATTTCCTTCTAAATCGAGTAACGTTTCTATGGAAACGACAGGATTTTCTTTTGGGATACGACAATCACATTTCCGATCCACTAATCCTTCTTTACTGCATCCCTCACTCCCACACATTGACGAATTCACACGGAAATTCCGTCGCTACAAAATACGAGTATTATGTGTTCTAAGACATTTCCTTCTAAATCGAGTAACGTTTCTATGGAAACGACAGGATTTTCTTTTGGGATCCGACAATCACATTTCCGATCCACTAATCCTTCTTTACTGCATCCCTCACTCCCACACATTGACGAATTCACACGGAAATTCCGTCGCTACGAATTACGAGTATTATGTGTTCTAAGACATTTCCTTCTAAATCGAGTAACGTTTCTATGGAAACGACAGGATTTTCTTTTGGGATACGACAATCTCATTTCCGATCCACTAATCCTTCTTTACTGCATCCCTCACTCCCAAACATTGACGAATTCACACGGAAATTGCGTCGCTATGAAATACGAGTACTATGTGTTCTAAGAAATTTCCTTCTAAATCGAGTAACGTTTCTATGGAAACGACAGGATTTTCTTTTGGGATACGACAATCACATTTCCGATCCACTAATCCTTCTTTACTGTATCCCTCACTCACAAAACATTGACGAATTCACACTAAAATTGCTTCGCTATGAAATACGAGTACTTTGTGTTCTAAGACATTTCCTTCTAAATCGAGTAACGTTTCTATGGAAACGACAGGATTTTCTTTTGGGATACGACAATCACATTTCCGTTCCACTAATCCTTCTTTACTGCATCCCTCACTAACACACATTGACGAATTCACACGGAAATTGCGTCGCTATGAAATACGAGTACTATGTGTTCTAAGACATTTCCTTCTAAATCGAGTAACGTTTCTATGGAAACGACATTATTTTCCTTTGGGATACGACAATCTCATTTCCGATCCACTAATCGTTCATTACTGCATCCCTCACTCCCACACATTGACGAATTCACACGGAAATTCCGTCGCTATGAAATACGAGTACTATGTGTTCTAAGACATTTCCTTCTAAGTCGAGTAACGTTTCTATGGAAACGACAGGATTTTCTTTTGGGATACGACAATCTCATTTCCGATCCACTAATCCTTCTTTACTGCATCTCTCACTCCCAAACATTGACGAATTCACACGAAAATTGCGTCGCTATGAAATACGAGTACTGTGTGTTCTAAGACATTTCCTTCTAAATCGAGTAACGTTTCTATGGAAACGACAGGATTTTCTTTTGGGATACAACAATCACATTTCCGATCCACTAATCCTTCTTTACTGCATCCCTCACTCCCACACATTGACGAATTTACACGGAAATTGCGTCGCTATGAAATACGAGTACTATGTGTTCTAAGACATTTCCTTCTAAATCGAGTAACGTTTCTATGGAAACGACAGGATTTTCTTTTGGGATACGACAATCTCATTTCCGGTCCACTAATCCTTCTTTACTGCATCCCTCACTCCCAAACATTGACGAATCCACACGGAAATTGTGTCGCTATGAAATACGAGTACTATGTGTTCTAAGACATTTCCTTCTAAATCGAGTAACGTTTCTATGGGAACGACAGGATTTTCTTTTGGGATACGACAATCACATTTCCGATCCACTAATCCTTCTTTACTGCATCCCTCACTCCCACACATTGACGAATTCACACGGAAATTGCTTCGCTATGAAATACGAGTACTATGAGTTCTAAGACATTTCCTCCTAAATCGAGTAACGTTTCTATGGAAACGACAGGATTTTCTTTTGGGATACGACAATCTCATTTCCGATCCACTAATCCTTCTTTACTGCATCCCTCACTCCCACACATTGACGAATTCACACGGAAATTGCGTCGCTATGAAATACGAGTACTATGTGTTCTAAGACATTTCCTTCTAAATCGATTAACGTTTCTATGGAAACGACAGGATTTTCTTTTGGGATACGACAATCACATTTCCGATCCACTAATCCTTCTTTACTGCATCCCTCACTCCCACACATTGACGAATTCACACGGAATATGCTTCGCTATGAAATTCGAGTACTATGTGTTCTAAGACATTTCCTTCTAAATCGAGTAACGTTTCTATGGAAACGACAGGATTTTCTTTTGGGATATGACAATCTCATTTCCGATCCACTAATCCTTCTTTACTGCATCCCTCACTCCCAAACATTGACGAATTCACACGGAAATTGCGTCGCTATGAAATACGAGTACTATGTGTTCTAAGACATTTCCTTCTAAATCGAGTAACGTTTCTATGGAAACGACAGGATTTTCTTTTGGGATACGACAATCACTTTTCCGATCCACTAATCCTTCTTTACTGCATCCCTCACTCCCACACATTGACGAATTCACACGGAAATTGCTTCGCTATGAAATACGAGTACTATGTGTTCTAAGACATTTCCTTCTAAATCGAGTAATGTTTCAATGGAAACTACAGGATTTTCTTTTGGGATACGACAATCTCATTTCCGATCCACTAATCCTTCTTTACTGCATCCCTCACTCCCAAACATTGACGAATTCACACGGAAATTGCGTCGCTATAAAATACGAGTACTATGTGTTCTAAGACATTTCATTCTAAATCGAGTAACGTTTCTATGGAAACGACAGGATTTTCTTTTGGGATACGACAATCACATTTCCGATCCACTAATCCTTCTTTACTGCATCCCTCACTCCCACACATTGACGAATTCACACGGAAATTGCGTCGCTATGAAATACGAGTACTATGTGTTCTAAGACATTTCCTTCTAAATCGAGTAACGTTTCTATGGAAACGACAGGATTTTCTTTTGGGATGCGACAATCTCATTTCCGATCTACTAATCCTTCTTTACTGCATCCCTCACTCCCAAACATTGACGAATTCACACGGAAATTGCGTCACTATGAAATACGAGTACTATGTGTTGTAAGACATTTCCTTCTAAATCGAGTAACGTTTCTATGGTAACGACAGTATTTTCTTTTGGGATACGACAATCACATTTCCGATCCACTAATCCTTCTTTACTGCATCCCTCACTCCCACACATTCACGAATTCACACGGAATATGCTTCGCTATGAAATACGAGTACTATGTGTTCTAAGACATTTCCTTCTAAATCGAGTAACGTTTCTATGGAAACGACAGGATTTTCTTTTGGGATACGACAATCTCATTTCCGATCCACTAATCCTTCTTTACTGCATCCCTCACTCCCAAACATTGACGAATTCACACGGAAATTGCGTCGCTATGAAATACGAGTACTATGTGTTCTAAGACATTTCCTTCTAAATCGAGTAACGTTTCTATGGAAACGACAGGATTTTCTTTTGGGATATGACAATCACATTTCCGATCCACTAATCCTTCTTTACTGCATCCCTCACTCCCACACATTGACGAATTCAAACGGAAATTGCTTCGCTATGAAATACGAGTACTATGTGTTCTAAGACATTTCCTTCTAAATCGAGTAACGTTTCTATGGAAACGACAGGATTTTCTTTTGGGATACGACAATCTCATTTCCGATCCACTAATCCTTGTTTACTGCATCCCTCACTCCCAAACATTGACGAATTCACACGGAAATTGCGTCGCTATGAAATACGAGTACTATGTGTTCTAAGACATTTCCTTCTAAATCGAGTAACGTTTCTATGGAAACGACAGGATTTTCTTTTGGGATACGACAATCACATTTCCGATCCACTAATCCTTCTTGACTGCATCCCTCACTCCCACACATTGACGAATTCACACGGAAATTCCGTCGCTACAAAATACGAGTATTATGTGTTCTAAGACATTTCCTTCTAAATCGAGTAACGTTTCTATGGAAACGACAGGATTTTCTTTTGGGATACGACAATCACATTTCCGATCCACTAATCCTTCTTTACTGCATCCCTCACTCCCACACATTGACGAATTCACACGGAAATTCCGTCGCTACGAAATACGAGTATTATGTGTTCTAAGACATTTCCTTCTAAATCGAGTAACGTTTCTATGGAAACGACAGGATTTTCTTTTGGGATACGACAATCTCATTTCCGATCCACTAATCCTTCTTTACTGCATCCCTCACTCCTAAACATTGACGAATTCACACGGAAATTGCGTCGCTATGAAATACGAGTACTATGTGTTCTAAGAAATTTCCTTCTAAATCGAGTAACGTTTCTATGGAAACGACAGGATTTTCTTTTGGGATACGACAATCACATTTCCGATCCACTAATCCTTCTTTACTGTATCCCTCACTCCCAAAACATTGACGAATTCACACTAAAATTGCTTCGCTATGAAATACGAGTACTTTGTGTTCTAAGACATTTCCTTCTAAATCGAGTAACGTTTCTATGGAAACGACAGGATTTTCCTTTGGGATACGACAATCTCATTTCTGATCCACTAATCCTTCTTTACTGCATCCCTCACTCCTACACATTGACGAATTCACACGGAAATTCCGTCGCTACGAAATACGAGTATTATGTGTTCTACGACATTTCCTTCTAAATCGAGTAACGTTTCTATGGAAACGACAGGATTTTCTTTTGGGATACGACAATCTCATTTCCAATCCATTAATCCTTCTTTACTGCATCCCTCACTCCCACACATTGAAGAATTCACATGGAAATTGCGTCGCTATGAAATACGAGTACTATGTGTTCTAAGACATTTCCTTGTAAATCGAGTAACGTTTCTATGGAAACGACAGAATTTTCTTTTGGGATACGACAATCACATTTCCGATCCACTAATCCTTCTTTACTGTATCCCTCACTCCCACACATTGACGAATTCACACGGAAATTGCTTCGCTATGAAATACGAGTACTATGTGTTCTAAGACATTTCCTTCTAAATCGAGTAACGTTTCTATGGAAACGACAGGATTTTCTTTTGGGATACGACAATCTCATTTCCGATCCACTAATCCTTCTTTACTGCATCCCTCACTCCCAAACATTGACGAATTCACACGGAAATTGCGTCGCTATGAAATACGAGTACTATGTGTTCTAAGACATTTCCTTCTAAATCGAGTAACGTTTCTATGGAAACGACAGGATTTTTTTTTGGGATACGACAATCACATTTCCGATCCACTAATCCTTCTTTACTGCATCCCTCACTCCCACACATTGACGAATTCACACGGAATATGCTTCGCTATGAAATTCGAGTACTATGTGATCTAAGACATTTCCTTCTAAATCGAGTAACGTTTCTATGGAAACGACAGGATTTTCTTTTGGGATACGACAATCACATTTCCGATCCACTAATCCTTCTTTACTGCATCCCTCACTCCCAAACATTGACGAATTCACACGGAAATTACGTCGCTATGAAATACGAGTACTATGTGTTCTAAGAGATTTCCTTCTAAATCGAGTAACGTTTCTATGGAAACTACAGGATTTTCTTTTGGGATACGACAATCACATTTCCGATCCACTAATCCTTCTTTACTGCATCCCTCACTCCCAAACATTGACGAATTCACACGGAAATTGCGTCGCTATGAAATACGAGTACTATGTGTTCTAAGACATTTCCTTCTAAATCGAGTAACGTTTCTATGGAAACGACAGGATTTTCTTTTGGGATACGACAATCACATTTCCGATCCACTAATCCTTCTTTACTGCATCCCTCACTCCCACACATTGACGAATTCACACGGAAATTGCGTCGCTATGAAATACGAGTACTATGTGTTCTAAGACATTTCCTTCTAAATCGAGTAACGTTTCTATGGAAACGACAGGATTTTCTTTTGGGATACGACAATCTCATTTCCGATCCACTAATCCTTCTTTACTGCATCCCTCACTCCCAAACATTGACGAATTCACACGGAAATTGCGTCGCTATGAAATACGAGTACTATGTGATCTAAGACATTTCCTTCTAAATCGAGTAACGTTTCTATGGAAACGACAGGATTTTCTTTTGGGATACGACAATCACATTTCCGATCCACTAATCCTTCTTTACTGCATCCCTCACTCCCACACATTGACGAATTCACACGGAAATTGCGTCGCTATGAAATACGAGTACTATGTGTTCTAAGACATTTCCTTCTAAATCGAGTAACGTTTCTATGGAAACGACAGGATTTTCTTATGGGATACGACAATCTCATTTCCGATCCACTAATCCTTCTTTACTGCATCCCTCACTCCCAAACATTGACGAATTCACACGGAAATTGCGTCACTATGAAATACGAGTACTATGTGATCTAAGACATTTCCTTCTAAATCGAGTAACGTTTCTATGGAAACGACAGGATTTTCTTTTGGGATACGACAATCTCATTTCCGATCCACTAATCCTTCTTTACTGCATCCCTCACTCCCAAACATTGACGAATTCACACGGAAATTGCGTCGCTATGAAATACGAGTACTATGTGTTCTAAGACATTTCCTTCTAAATCGAGTAACGTTTCTATGGAAACGACAGGATTTTCTTTTGGGATACGACAATCACATTTCCGATCCACTAATCCTTCTTTACTGCATCCCTCACTCCCACACATTGACGAATTCACACGGAAATTCCGTCGCTACAAAATACGAGTATTATGTGTTCTAAGACATTTCCTTCTAAATCGAGTAACGTTTCTATGGAAACGACAGGATTTTCTTTTGGGATACGACAATCACATTTCCGATCCACTAATCCTTCTTTACTGTATCCCTCACTCCCACACATTGACGAATTCACACGGAAATTCCGTCGCTACGAAATACGAGTATTATGTGTCCTAAGACATTTCCTTCTAAATCGAGTAACGTTTCTATGGAAACGACAGGATTTTCTTTTGGGATACGACAATCTCATTTCCGATCCACTAATCCTTCTTTACTGCATCCCTCACTCCCAAACATTGACGAATTCACACGGAAATTGCGTCGCTATGAGATACGAGTACTATGTGTTCTAAGACATTTCCTTCTAAATCGAGTAACGTTTCTATGGAAACGACAGGATTTTCTTTTGGGATACGACAATCACATTTCCGATCCACTAATCCTTCTTTACTGCATCCCTCACTCCCACACATTGACGAATTCACACGGAAATTCCGTCGCTACAAAATACGAGTATTATGTGTTCTAAGACATTTCCTTCTAAATCGAGTAACGTTTCTATGGAAACGACAGGATTTTCTTTTGGGATCCGACAATCACATTTCCGATCCACTAATCCTTCTTTACTGCATCCCTCACTCCCACACATTGACGAATTCACACGGAAATTCCGTCGCTACGAATTACGAGTATTATGTGTTCTAAGACATTTCCTTCTAAATCGAGTAACGTTTCTATGGAAACGACAGGATTTTCTTTTGGGATACGACAATCTCATTTCCGATCCACTAATCCTTCTTTACTGCATCCCTCACTCCCAAACATTGACGAATTCACACGGAAATTGCGTCGCTATGAAATACGAGTACTATGTGTTCTAAGAAATTTCCTTCTAAATCGAGTAACGTTTCTATGGAAACGACAGGATTTTCTTTTGGGATACGACAATCACATTTCCGATCCACTAATCCTTCTTTACTGTATCCCTCACTCACAAAACATTGACGAATTCACACTAAAATTGCTTCGCTATGAAATACGAGTACTTTGTGTTCTAAGACATTTCCTTCTAAATCGAGTAACGTTTCTATGGAAACGACAGGATTTTCTTTTGGGATACGACAATCACATTTCCGTTCCACTAATCCTTCTTTACTGCATCCCTCACTAACACACATTGACGAATTCACACGGAAATTGCGTCGCTATGAAATACGAGTACTATGTGTTCTAAGACATTTCCTTCTAAATAGAGTAACGTTTCTATGGAAACGACATTATTTTCCTTTGGGATACGACAATCTCATTTCCGATCCACTAATCCTTCTTTACTGCATCCCTCACTCCTACACATTGACGAATTCACACGGAAATTCCGTCGCTACGAAATACGAGTATTATGTGTTCTACGACATTTCCTTCTAAATCGAGTAACGTTTCTATGGAAACGACAGGATTTTCTTTTGGGATACGACAATCTCATTTCCAATCCATTAATCCTTCTTTACTGCATCCCTCACTCCCACACATTGAAGAATTCACATGGAAATTGCGTCGCTATGAAATACGAGTACTATGTGTTCTAAGACATTTCCTTGTAAATCGAGTAACGTTTCTATGGAAACGACAGAATTTTCTTTTGGGATACGACAATCACATTTCCGATCCACTAATCCTTCTTTACTGTATCCCTCACTCCCACACATTGACGAATTCACACGGAAATTGCTTCGCTATAAAATACGAGTACTATGTGTTCTAAGACATTTCCTTCTAAATCGAGTAACGTTTCTATGGAAACGACAGGATTTTCTTTTGGGATACGACAATCTCATTTTCGATCCACTAATCCTTCTTTACTGCATCCCTCACTCCCAAACATTGACGAATTCACACGGAAATTGCGTCGCTATGAAATACGAGTACTATGTGTTCTAAGACATTTACTTCTAAATCGAGTAACGTTTCTATGGAAACGACAGGATTTTTTTTTTGGGATACGACAATCACATTTCCGATCCACTAATCCTTCTTTACTGCATCCCTCACTCCCACACATTGACGAATTCACACGGAATATGCTTCGCTATGAAATTCGAGTACTATGTGTTCCAAGACATTTCCTTCTAAATCGAGTAACGTTTCTATGGACACGACAAGATTTTCTTTTGGGATACGACAATCTCATTTCCGATCCACTAATCCTTCTTTACTGCATCCCTCACTCCCAAACATTGACGAATTCACACGGAAATTACGTCGCTATGAAATACGAGTACTATGTGTTCTAAGACATTTCCTTCTAAATCGAGTAACGTTTCTATGGAAACGACAGGATTTTCTTTTGGGATACGACAATCACATTTCCGATCCACTAATCCTTCTTTACTGCATCCCTCACTCCCACACATTGACGAATTCACACGGAAATTCCGTCGCTATGAAATACGAGTACTATGTGTTCTAAGACATTTCCTTCTAAATCGAGTAACGTTTCTATGGAAACGACAGGATTTTCTTTTGGGATACGACAATCTCATTTCCGATCCACTAATCCTTCTTTACTGCATCCCTCATTCCCAAACATTGACGAATTCACACGGAAATTGCGTCACTATGAAATACGAGTACTATGTGATCTAAGACATTTCCTTCTAAATCGAATAACGTTTCTATGGAAACGACAGGATTTTCTTTTGGGATACGACAATCACATTTCCGATCCACTAATCCTTTACTGCATCCCTCACTCCCACACATTCACGAATTCACACGGAATATGCTTCGCTATGAAATACGAGTACTATGTTTTCTAAGACATTTCCTTCTAAATCGAGTAACGTTTCTATGGTAACGACAGGATTTTCTTTTGGGATACGACAATCTCATTTCCGATCCACTAATCCTTCTTTACTGCATCCCTCACTCCCAAACATTGACGAATTCACACGGAAATTGCGTCGCTATGAAATATGAGTACTTTGTGTTCTAAGACATTTCCTTCTAAATCGACTAACGTTTCTATGGAAACGACAGGATTTTCTTTTGGGATACGACAATCACATTTCCGATCCACTAATCCTTCTTTACTGCATCCCTCACTCCCACACATTGACGAATTCACACGGAAATTGCTTCGCTATGAAATACGAGTACTATGTGTTCTAAGACATTTCCTTCTAAATCGAGTAACGTTTCTATGGAAACGACAGGATTTTCTATTGGGATACGACAATCTCATTTCCGATCCACTAATCCTTCTTTACTGCATCCCTCACTCCCAAACATTGACGAATTCAAACGGAAATTGCGTCGCTATGAAATACGAGTACTATGTGTTCTAAGACATTTCCTTCTAAATCGAGTAACGTTTCTATGGAAACGACAGGATTTTCTTTTGGGATACGACAATCACATTTCCGATCCACTAATCCTTCTTTACTGCATCCCTCACTCCCACACATTGACGAATTCACACGGAAATTCCGTCGCTACAAAATACGAGTATTATGTGTTCTAAGACATTTCCTTCTAAATCGAGTAACGTTTCTATGGAAACGACAGGATTTTCTTTTGGGATACGACAATCACATTTCCGATCCACTAATCCTTCTTTACTGCATCCCTCACTCCCACATATTGACGAATTCACACGGAAATTCCGTCGCTACGAAATACGAGTATTATGTGTTCTAAGACATTTCCTTCTAAATCGAGTAACGTTTCTATGGAATCGACAGGATTTTCTTTTGGGATACGACAATCTCATTTCCGATCCACTAATCCTTCTTTACTGCATCCCTCACTCCCAAACATTGACGAATTCACACGGAAATTGCGTCGCTATGAAATACGAGTACTATGTGTTCTAAGACATTTCCTTCTAAATCGAGTAACGTTTCTATGGAAACGACAGGATTTTCTTTTGGGATACGACAATCACATTTCCGATCCACTAATCCTTCTTTACTGTATCCCTCACCCCCAAAACATTGACGAATTCACACGGAAATTGCTTCGCTATGAAATACGAGTACTTTGTGTTCTAAGACATTTCCTTCTAAATCGAGTAACGTTTCTATACAAAAGACAGGATTTTCTTTTGGGATACGACGATCTCGTTTCCGATCCACTAATCCTTCTTTACTGCATCCTCACTCCCAAACATTGAAGAATTCACACGGAAATTGCGTCGCTATGAAATACGAGTACAATGTGTTCTAAGACATTTCCTTGTAAATCGAGTAACGTTTCTATGGAAACAACAGGATTTTCTTTTGGAATACGACAATCACATTTCCGATCCACTAATCCTTCTTTACTGCATCCCTCACTCCCACACATTGACGAATTCACACGGAAATTGCGTCGCTATGAAATACGAGTACTATGTGTTCTAAGACATTTCCTTCGAAATCGACTAACGTTTCTATGGAAACGACAGAATTTTCTTTTGGGATACGACAATCACATTTCCGATCCACTAATCCTTCTTTACTGCATCCCTCACTTCCACACATTGACGAATTCACACGGAAATTCCGTCGCTACGAATTACGAGTATTATGTGTTCTAAGACATTTCGTTCTAAATCGAGTAACGCTTCTATAGAAACGACAGGATATTCTTTTGGGATACGACAATCTCATTACCGATCCACTAATCCTTCTTTACTGCATCCCTCACTCCCACACATTGAAGAATTCACACGGAAATTGCGTCGCTATGAAATACGAGTACTATGTGTTCTAAGACATTTCCTTCTAAATCGAGTAACGTTTCTATGGAAACGACAGGATTTTCTTTTGGGATACGACAATCACATTTCCGATCCACTAATCCTTCTTTACTGCATCCCTCACTCCCACACATTGAGGAATTCACACGGAAATTGTGTCGGTATGAAATACGTGTACTATGTGTTCTAAGACATTTCCTTGTAAATCGCGTAACGTTTCTATGGAAACGACAGGGTTTTCTTTTGGGATACGACAATCCCATTTCCGATCCACTAATCCTTCTTTACTGCATCCCTCACTCCCACACATTGACGAATTCACACGGTTATTGCGTCGCTATGAAATACGAGTACTATGTGTTCTAAGAGATTTCCTTCTAAATCGAGTAACGTTTCTATGGAAACTACAGGATTTTCTTTTGGGATACGACAATCACATTTCCGATCCACTAATCCTTCTTTACTGCATCCCTCACTCCCAAACATTGACGAATTCACACGGAAATTGCGTCGCTATGAAATACGAGTACTATGTGTTCTAAGACATTTCCTTCTAAATCGAGTAACGTTTCTATGGAAACGACAGGATTTTCTTTTGGGATACGACAATCACATTTCCGATCCACTAATCCTTCTTTACTGCATCCCTCACTCCCACACATTGACGAATTCACACGGAAATTGCGTCGCTATGAAATACGAGTACTATGTGTTCTAAGACATTTCCTTCTAAATCGAGTAACGTTTCTATGGAAACGACAGGATTTTCTTTTGGGATACGACAATCTCATTTCCGATCCACTAATCCTTCTTTACTGCATCCCTCACTCCCAAACATTGACGAATTCACACGGAAATTGCGTCACTATGAAATACGAGTACTATGTGATCTAAGACATTTCCTTCTAAATCGAGTAACGTTTCTATGGAAACGACAGGATTTTCTTTTGGGATACGGCAATCTCATTTCCGATCCACTAATCCTTCTTTACTGCATCCCTCACTCCCAAACATTGACGAATTCACACGGAAATTGCGTCGCTATGAAATACGAGTACTATGTGTTCTAAGACATTTCCTTCCAAATCGAGTAACGTTTCTATGGAAACGACAGGATTTTCTTTTGGGATACGACAATCACATTTCCGATCCACTAATCCTTCTTTATTGCATCCCTCACTCCCACACATTGACGAATTCACACGGAAATTCCGTCGCTACAAAATACGAGTATTATGTGTTCTAAGACATTTCCTTCTAAATCGAGTAACGTTTCTATGGAAACGACAGGATTTTCTTTTGGGATACGACAATCACATTTCCGATCCACTAATCCTTCTTTACTGTATCCCTCACTCCCACACATTGACGAATTCACACGGAAATTCCGTCGCTACGAAATACGAGTATTATGTGTCCTAAGACATTTCCTTCTAAATCGAGTAACGTTTCTATGGAAACGACAGGATTTTCTTTTGGGATACGACAATCTCATTTCCGATCCACTAATCCTTCTTTACTGCATCCCTCACTCCCAAACATTGACGAATTCACACGGAAATTGCGTCGCTATGAGATACGAGTACTATGTGTTCTAAGACATTTCCTTCTAAATCGAGTAACGTTTCTATGGAAACGACAGGATTTTCTTTTGGGATACGACAATCACATTTCCGATCCACTAATCCTTCTTTACTGCATCCCTCACTCCCACACATTGACGAATTCACACGGAAATTCCGTCGCTACAAAATACGAGTATTATGTGTTCTAAGACATTTCCTTCTAAATCGAGTAACGTTTCTATGGAAACGACAGGATTTTCTTTTGGGATTCGACAATCACATTTCCGATCCACTAATCCTTCTTTACTGCATCCCTCACTCCTACACATTGACGAATTCACACGGAAATTCCGTCGCTACGAATTACGAGTATTATGTGTTCTAAGACATTTCCTTCTAAATCGAGTAACGTTTCTATGGAAGCGACAGGATTTTCTTTTGGGATACGACAATCTCATTTCCGATCCACTAATCCTTCTTTACTGCATCCCTCACTCCCAAACATTGACGAATTCACACGGAAATTGCGTCGCTATGAAATACGACTACTATGTGTTCTAAGAAATTTCCTTCTAAATCGAGTAACGTTTCTATGGAAACGACAGGATTTTCTTTTGGGATACGACAATCACATTTCCGATCCACTAATCCTTCTTTACTGTATCCCTCACTCCCAAAACATTGACGAATTCACACTAAAATTGCTTCGCTATGAAATACGAGTACTTTGTGTTCTAAGACATTTCCTTCTAAATCGAGTAACGTTTCTATGGAAACGACAGGATTTTCTTTTGGGATACGACAATCACATTTCCGTTCCACTAATCCTTCTTTACTGCATCCCTCACTAACACACATTGACGAATTCACACGGAAATTGCGTCGCTATGAAATACGAGTACTATGTGTTCTAAGACATTTCCTTCTAAATCGAGTAACGTTTCTAAGGAAACGACATTATTTTCCTTTGGGATACGACAATCTCATTTCCGATCCACTAATCCTTCTTTACTGCATCCCTCACTCCTACACATTGACGAATTCACACGGAAATTCCGTCGCTACGAAATACGAGTATTATGTGTTCTACAACATTTCCTTCTAAATCGAGTAACGTTTCTATGGAAACGACAGGATTTTCTTTTGGGATACGACAATCTCATTTCCAATCCATTAATCCTTCTTTACTGCATCCCTCACTCCCACACATTGAAGAATTCACATGGAAATTGCGTCGCTATGAAATACGAGTACTATGTGTTCTAAGACATTTCCTTGTAAATCGAGTAACGTTTCTATGGAAACGACAGAATTTTCTTTTGGGATACGACAATCACATTTCCGATCCACTAATCCTTCTTTACTGTATCCCTCACTCCCACACATTGACGAATTCACACGGAAATTGCTTCGCTATGAAATACGAGTACTATGTGTTCTAAGACATTTCCTTCTAAATCGAGTAACGTTTCTATGGAAACGACAGGATTTTCTTTTGGGATACGACAATCTCATTTTCGATCCACTAATCCTTCTTTACTGCATCCCTCACTCCCAAACATTGACGAATTCACACGGAAATTGCGTCGCTATGAAATACGAGTACTATGTGTTCTAAGACATTTACTTCTAAATCGAGTAACGTTTCTATGGAAACGACAGGATTTTTTTTTTGGGATACGACAATCACATTTCCGATCCACTAATCCTTCTTTACTGCATCCCTCACTCCCACACATTGACGAATTCACACGCAATATGCTTCGCTATGAAATTCGAGTACTATGTGTTCCAAGACATTTCCTTCTAAATCGAGTAACGTTTCTATGGACACGACAAGATTTTCTTTTGGGATACGACAATCTCATTTCCGATCCACTAATCCTTCTTTACTGCATCCCTCACTCCCAAACATTGACGAATTCACACGGAAATTACGTCGCTATGAAATACGAGTACTATGTGTTCTAAGACATTTCCTTCTAAATCGAGTAACGTTTCTTAGGAAACGACTGGATTTTCTTTTGGGAATAGACAATCACATTTCCGATCCACTAATCCTTCTTTACTGCATCCCTCACTCCCAAACATTGACGAATTCACACGGAAATTTCGTCGCTATGAAATACGAGTACTATGTGTTCTAAGACTTTTCCTTCTAAATCGAGTAACGTTTCTATGGAAACGACAGGATTTTCTTTTGGGATACGACAATCACATTTCCGATCCACTAATCCTTCTTTACTGCATCCCTCACTCCCACACATTGACGAATTCACACGGAAATTGCGTCGCTATGAAATACGAGTACTATGTGTTCTAAGATATTTCCTTCTAAATCGAGTAACGTTTCTATGGAAACGACAGGATTTTCTTTTGGGATACGACAATCTCATTTCCGATCCACTAATCCTTCTTTACTGCATCCCTCACTCCCAAACATTGACGAATTCACACGGAAATTGCGTCACTATGAAATACGAGTACTATGTGATCTAAGACATTTCCTTCTAAATCGAGTAACCTTTCTATGGAAACGACAGGATTTTCTATTGGGATACGACAATCACATTTCCGATCCACTAATCCTTCTTTACTGCATCCCTCACTCCCACACATTCACGAATTCACACGGAATATGCTTGGCTATGAAATACGAGTTCTATGTTTTCTAAGACATTTCCTTCTAAATCGAGTAACGTTTCTATGGAAACGACAGGATTTTCTTTTGGGATACGACAATCACATTTCCGATCCACTAATCCTTCTTTACTGCATCCCTCACTCCCAAACATTGACGAATTCACACGGAAATTGCGTCGCTATGAAATATGAGTACTTTGTGTTCTAAGACATTTCCTTCTAAATCGACTAACGTTTCTATGGAAACGACAGGATTTTCTTTTGGGATACGACAATCACATTTCCGATCCACTAATCCTTCTTTACTGCATCCCTCACTCCCACACATTGACGAATTCACACGGAAATTGCTTCGCTATGAAATACGAGTACTATGTGTTCTAAGACATTTCCTTCTAAATCGAGTAACGTTTCTATGGAAACGACAGGATTTTCTATTGGGATACGACAATCTCATTTCCGATCCACTAATCCTTCTTTACTGCATCCCTAACTCCCAAACATTGACGAATTCACACGGAAATTGCGTCGCTATGAAATACGAGTACTATGTGTTCTAAGACATTTCCTTCTAAATCGAGTAACGTTTCTATGGAAACGACAGGATTTTCTTTTGGGATACGACAATCACAATTCCGATCCACTAATCCTTCTTTACTGCATCCCTCACTCCCACACATTGACGAATTCACACGGAAATTCCGTCGCTACAAAATACGAGTATTATGTGTTCTAAGACATTTCCTTCTAAATCGAGTAACGTTTCTATGGAAACGACAGGATTTTCTTTTGGGATACGACAATCACATTTCCGATCCACTAATCCTTCTTTACTGCATCCCTCACTCCCACATATTGACGAATTCACACGGAAATTCCGTCGCTACGAAATACGAGTATTATGTGTTCTAAGACATTTCCTTCTAAATCGAGTAACGTTTCTATGGAATCGACAGGATTTTCTTTTGGGATACGACAATCACATTTCCGATCCACTAATCCTTCTTTACTGCATCCCTCACTCCCAAACATTGACGAATTCACACGGAAATTGCGTCGCTATGAAATACGAGTACTATGTGTTCTAAGACATTTCCTTCTAAATCGAGTAACGTTTCTATGGAAACGACAGGATTTTCTTTTGGGATACGACAATCACATTTCCGATCCACTAATCCTTCTTTACTGTATCCCTCACCCCCAAAACATTGACGAATTCACACGGAAATTGCTTCGCTATGAAATACGAGTACTTTGTGTTCTAAGACATTTCCTTCTAAATCGAGTAACGTTCCTATACAAAAGACAGGATTTTCTTTTGGGATACGACGATCTCGTTTCCGATCCACTAATCCTTCTTTACTGCATCCTCACTCCCAAACATTGAAGAATTCACACGGAAATTGCGTCGCTATAAAATACGAGTACAATGTGTTCTAAGACATTTCCTTGTAAATCGAGTAACGTTTCTATGGAAACGACAGGATTTTCTTTTGGGATACGACAATCACATTTCCGATCCACTAATCCTTCTTTACTGCATCCCTCACTCCCACACATTGACGAATTCACACGGAAATTGCGTCGCTATGAAATACGAGTACTATGTGTTCTAAGACATTTCCTTCGAAATCGACTAACGTTCCTATGGAAACGACAGAATTTTCTTTTGGGATACGACAATCACATTTCCGATCCACTAATCCTTCTTTACTGCATCCCTCACTTCCACACATTGACGAATTCACACGGAAATTCCGTCGCTACGAAATACGAGTATTATGTGTTCTAAGACATTTCCTTCTAAATCGAGTAACGCTTCTATGGAAACGACAGGATTTTCTTTTGGGATACGACAATCTCATTACCGATCCACTAATCCTTCTTTACTGCATCCCTCACTCCCACACATTGAAGAATTCACACGGAAATTGCGTCGCTATGAAATACGAGTACTATGTGTTCTAAGACATTTCCTTCTAAATCGAGTAACGTTTCTATAGAAACGACAGGATTTTCTTTTGGGATACGACAATCACATTTCCGATCCACTAATCCTTCTTTACTGCATCCCTCACTCCCACACATTGAGGAATTCACACGGAAATTGTGTCGGTATGAAATACGTGTACTATGTGTTCTAAGACATTTCCTTGTAAATCGCGTAACGTTTCTATGGAAACGACAGGGTTTTCTTTTGGGATACGACAATCCCATTTCCGATCCACTAATCCTTCTTTACTGCATCCCTCACTCCCACACATTGACGAATTCACACGGTTATTGCGTCGCTATGAAATACGAGTACTATGTGTTCTAAGACATTTCCTTCTAAATCGAGTAACGTTTCTATTGAAACGACAGGATTTTCTTTTGGGATACGACAATCACATTTCCGATCCACTAATCCCTCTTTACTGCATCCCTCACTCCCACACATTGACGAATTCACACGGAAATTGCGTCGGTATGAAATACGAGTACTATGTGTTCTAAGACATTTCCTTCTAAATTGAGTAACGTTTCTATGGAAACGACAGGATTTTCTTTTGGGATACGACATTCTCATTTCCGATCCACTAATCCTTCTTTACTGCATCCCTCACTCCCACACATTGACGAATTCACACGGAAATTCCGTCGCTACGAAATACGAGTATTATGTGTTCTAAAACATTTCCTTCTAAATCGAGTAACGTTTCTATGGAAACGACAGGATTTTCTTTTGGGATACGACAATCTCATTTCCGATCCACTAATCCTTCTTTACTGCATCCCTCACTCCCACACATTGAAGAATTCACACAGAAATTGCGTCGCTATGAAATACGAGTAATATCTGTTCTAAGACATTTCCTTGTAAATCGAGTAACGTTTCTATGGAAACGACAGGATTTTCTTTTGGGATACGACCATCACATTTCCGATCCACTAATCCTTCATTACTGCAACCCTCACTCCCAAACATTGACGAATTCACACGGAAATTGCGTCGCTATGAAATACGAGTACTTTGTGTTCTAAGACATTTCCTTCTAAATCGAGTAACGTTTCTATGGAAACGACAGGATTTTCTTTTGGGATACGACAATCACATTTCCGATCCACTAATCCTTCTTTACTGCATCCCTCACTCCCACTCATTGACGAATTCACACGGAAATTCCGTCGCTACAAAATACGAGTATTATGTGTTCTAAGACATTTCCTTCTAAATCGAGTAACGTTTCTTTGGAAACGACAGGATTTTCTTTGGGATACGACAATCTCATTTCCGATCCACTAATCCTTCTTTACTGCATCCCTCACTCCCACACATTGAAGAATTCACACGGAAATTGCGTCGCTATGAAATACGAGTACTATGTGTTCTAAGACATTTCCTTCTAAATCGAGTAACGTTTCTATGGAAACGACAGGATTTTCTTTTGGGATACGACAATCACATTTCCGATCCACTAATCCTTCTTTACTGCATCCCTCGCTCCCACACATTGACGAATTCACACGGAAATTGCGTCGCTATGAAATACGAGTACTATGTGTTATAAGACATTACCTTCTAAATCGAGTAATGTTTCTATGGAAACGACAGGATTATCTTTTGGGATACGACAATCACATTTCCGATCCACTGATCCTTCTTTACTGCATCCCTCACTCCCACACATTGACGATATCACACGGAAATTCCGTCGCTACGAAATACGAGTATTTTGTGTTCTAAGACATTTCCTTCTAAATCGAGTAACGCTTATATGGAAACGGCAGGATTTTCTTTTGGGATACGACAATCTCATTACCGATCCACTAATCCTTCTTTACTGCATCCCTCACTCCCACACATTGAAGAATTCACACGGAAATTGCGTCGCTATGAAATACGAGTACTATGTGTTCTAAGACATTTCCTTGTAAATCAAGTAACGTTTCTATGGAAACGACAGGATTTTCTTTTGGGATACGACAATCACATTTCCGATCCACTAATCCTTCTTTACTGCATCCCTCACTCCCACACATTGACGAATTCACACGGAAATTGCGTCGCTATGAAATACGAGTACTATGTGTTCTAAGACATTTCCTTCGAAATCGAGTAACGTTTCTATGGAAACGACAGGATTTTCTTTTGGGATACGACAATCACATTTCCGATCCACTAATCCTTCTTTACTGCATCCCTCACTCCCACACATTGACGAATTCACACGGAAATTCCGTCGCTACGAAATACGAGTATTATGTGTTCTAAGACATTTCCTTCTAAATCGAGTAACGCTTCTATGGAAACGACAGGATTTTCTTTTGGGATACGACAATCTCATTACCGATCCACTAATCCTTCTTTACTGCATCCCTCACTCCCGCACATTGAAGAATTCACACGGAAATTGCGTCGCTATGAAATACGAGTACTATGTGTTCTAAGACATTTCCTTCTAAATCGAGTAACGTTTCTATGGAAACGACAGGATTTTCTTTTGGGAAACGACAATCACATTTCCGATCCACTAATCCTTCTTTACTGCATCCCTCACTCCCACCCATTGACGAATTCACACGAAAATTGTGTCGGTATGAAATACGTGTACTATGTGTTCTAAGAAATTTCCTTGTAAATCGAGTAACGTTTCTATGGAAACGACAGAATTTTCTTTTGGGATACGACAATCCCATTTCCGATCCACTAATCCTTCTTTACTGCATCCCTCACTCCCACACATTGACGAATTCACACGGTTATTGCGTCGCTATGAAATACGAGTACTATGTGTTCTAAGACATTTCCTTCTAAATCGAGTAACGTTTCTATTGAAACGACAGGATTTTCTTTTGGGATACGACAATCACATTTCCGATCCACTAATCCCTCTTTACTGCATCCCTCACTCCCACACATTGACGAATTCACACGGAAATTGCGTCGGTATGAAATACGAGTACTATGTGTTCTAAGACATTTCCTTCAAAATTGAGTAACGATTCTATGGAAACGACAAGATTTTCTTTTGGGATACGACAATCTCATTACCGATCCACTAATCCTTCTTTACTGCATCCCTCACTCCCACACATTGACGAATTCACACGGAAATTCCGTCGCTACGAAATACGAGTATTATGTGTTCTAAAACATTTCCTTCTAAATCGAGTAACGTTTCTATGGAAACGACAGGATTTTCTTTTGGGATACGACAATCTCATTTCCGATCCACTAATCCTTCTTTACTGCATCCCTCACTCCCACACATTGAAGAATTCACACAGAAATTGCGTCGCTATGAAATACGAGTAATATCTGTTCTAAGACATTTCCTTGAAAATCGAGTAACGTTCCTATGGAAACGACAGGATTTTCTTTTGGGATACGACCATCACATTTCCGATCCACTAATCCTTCTTTACTGCAACCCTCACTCCCACACATTGACGAATTCACACGGAAATTGCTTCGCTATGAAATACGAGTACTATGTGTTCTAAGACATTTCCTTCTAAATCGAGTAACGTTTCTATGGAAACGACAGGATTTTCTTTTGGGATACGACAATCTCATTTCCGATCCACTAATCCTTCTTTACTGCATCCCTCACTCCCACACATTGACGAATTCACACGGAAATTGCGTCGCTATGAAATACGAGTACTATGTGTTCTAAGACATTTCCTTCTAAATCGAGTAACGTTTCTATGGAAACGACAGGATTTTCTTTTGGTATACGACAATCACATTTCCGATCCACTAATCCTTCTTTACTGCATCCCTCACTCCCAAACATTGACAAATTCACACGGAAATTGCTTCGCTATGAAATACGAGTACTTTGTGTTCTAAGACATTTCCTTCTAAATCGAGTAACGTTTCTTTGGAAACGACAGGATTTTCTTTTGGGAAACGACAATCTCATTTCCGATCCACTAATCCTTCTTTACTGCATCCCTCACTCCCAAACATTGACGAATTCACACGGAAATTGCGTCGCTGTGAAATACGAGTACTATGTGTTCTAAGACATTTCCTTCTAAATCGAGTAACGTTTCTTTGGAAACGACAGGATTTTCTTTTGGGATACGACAATCTCATTTCCGATCCACTAATCCTTCTTTACTGCATCCCTCACTCCCACACATTGAAGAATTCACACGGAAATTGCGTCGCTATGAAATACGAGTACTATGTGTTCTAAGACATTTCCTTCTAAATCGAGTAACGTTTCTATGGAAACGACAGGATTTTCTTTTGGGATACGACAATCACATTTCCGATCCACTAATCCTTCTTTACTGCATCCCTCACTCCCACACATTGACGAATTCACACGGAAATTGCGTCGCTATGAAATACGAGTACTATGTGTTATAAGACATTACCTTCTAAATCGAGTAACGTTTCTATGGAAACGACAGGATTTTCTTTTGGGATACGACAATCACATTTCCGATCCACTAATCCATCTTTACTGCATCCCTCACTCCCACACATTGACGAATTCACACGGAAATTCCGTCGCTGCGAAATACGAGTACTATGTGTTCTAAGACATTTCCTTCTAAATCGAGTAACGTTTCTATAGAAACGACAGGATTTTCTTTTGGGATACGACAATCACATTTCCGATCCACTAATCCTTCTTTACTGCATCCCTCACTCGCACACATTGACGAATTCACACGCAAATTGCGTCGCTATGAAATACGAGTACTATGTGTTCTAAGACATTTCCTTCTAAATCGAGAAACGTTTCTATGGAAACGACAGGATTTTCTTTTGGGATACGACAATCTCATTTCCGATCCACTAATCCTTCGTTACTGCATCCCTCACTCCCAAACATTGACGAATTCACACGGAAATTGCGTCGCTATGAAATACGAGTACTATGTGTTCTAAGACATTTCCTTCTAAATCGAGTAACGTTTCTATGGAAACGACAGGATTTCCTTTTGGGATACGACAATCACATTTCCGATCCACTAATCATTCTTTACTGCATCCCTCACTCCCACACATTGACGAATTCACACGGAAATTGCGTCGCTATGAAATACGAGTACTATGTGTTCTAAGACATTTCCTTCTAAATCGAGTAACGTTTCTATGGAAACGACAGGATTTTCTTTTGGGATACGACAATCACATTTCCGATCCACTAATCCTTCTTTACTGCATCCCTCACTCCCACACATTGACGAATTCACACGGAAATTCCGTCGCTACGAAATACGAGTATTATGTGTTCTAAGACATTTCCTTCTAAATCGAGTAACGTTTCTATGGAAACGACAGGATTTTCTTTTGGGATACGACAATCTCATTTCCGATCCACTAATCCTTCTTTTCTGCATCCCTCGCTCCCAAACATTGACGAATTCACACGGAAATTGCGTCGCTATGAAATACGAGTACTATGTGTTCTAAGACATTTCCTTCTAAATCGAGTAACGTTTCTATGGAAACGACAGGATTTTCTTTCGTTATACGACAATCACATTTCCGATCCACTAATCCTTCTTTACTGCATCCCTCACTCCCAAACATCGACGAATTCACACGGAAATTGCTTCGCTATGAAATACGAGTACTTTGTGTTCTAAGACATCTCCTTCTAAATCGAGTAACGTTTCTATGGAAACGAGAGGATTTTCTTTTGGGATACGACAATCTCATTTCCGATCCACTAATCCTTGTTTACTGCATCCCTCACTCCCAAACATTGACGAATTCACACGGAAATTGCGTCGCTATAAAATACGAGTACTACGTGTTCTAAGACATTTCCTTCTAAATCGAGTAGCGTTTCTATGGAAACGACAGGATTTTCTTTTGGTATACGACAATCACATTTCCGATCCACTAATCCTTCTTTACTGCATCCCTCTCTCCCAAACATTGACGAATTCACACGGAAATTGCTTCGCTAGGAAATACGAGTACTTTGTGTTCTAAGACATTTCCTTCTAAATCGAGTAACGTTTCTATGGAAACGACAGGATTTTCTTTTGGGATACGACAATCTCATTTCCGATCCACTAATCCTTCTTTACTGCATCCCTCACTCCCAAACATTGACAAATTCACACAGAAATTGCGTCGCTATGAAATACGAGTACTATGTGTTCTAAGACATTTCCTTCTAAATCGAGTAACGTTTCGATGGAAACGACAGGATTTTCTTTTGGGATACGACAATTTCATTTCCGATCCACTAATCCTTCTTTACTGCATCCCTCACTCCCACACATTGACGAATTCACACGGAAATTGCGTCGCTATGAAATACGAGTACTATGTGTTGTAAGACATTTCCTTCTAAATCGAGTAACGTATCTATGGAAACGACAGGATTTTCTTTTGGGATACGACAATCCCATTTCCGATCCACTAATGCTTCTTTACTGCATCCCTCACTCCCACACATTGACGAATTCACACGGAAATTGCGTCGCTATGAAATACGAGTACTATGTGTTCTAAGACATTTCCTTCTAAATCGAGTAACGTTTCTATGGAAACGACAGGATTTTCGTTTGGGATACGACAATCACATTTCCGATCCACTAATCCTTCTTTACTGCATCCCTCACTCCCAAACATTGACGAATTCACACGGAAATTGCTTCGTTATGAAATACGAGTACTTTGTGTTCTAAGACATTTCCTTCTAAATCGAGTAACGTTTCTATGGAAACGACAGGATTTTCTTTTGGGATACGACAATCTCATTTCCGATCCACTAATCCTTCTTTACTGCATCCCTCACTCCCAAACATTGAAGAATTCACACGGAAATTGCGTCGCTATGAAATACGAGTACTATGTGTTCTAAGACATTTCCTGTTAAATCGAGTAACGTTTCTATGGAAACGACAGGATTTTCTTTTGGGATACGACAATCACATTTCCAATCCACTAATCCTTCTTTACTGCATCCGTCACTCCCACACATTGACGAATTCACACGGAATTTGCGTCGCTATGAAATACGAGTACTATGTGTTCTAAGACATTTCCTTCTAAATCGAGTAACGTTTCTATGGACACGACAGGATTTTCTTTTGGGATACGACAATCACATTTCCGATCCATTAATCCTTCTTTACTGCATCCCTCACTCACACACATTGACGAATTCACACGGAAATTCCGTCGCTACGAAATACGCGTATTATGTGTTCTAAGACATTTCCTTCTAAATCGAGTAACGCTTCTATGGAAACGACAGGATTTTCTTTTGGGATACGACAGTCTCATTACCGATCCACTAATCCTTCTTTACTGCATCCCTCACTCCCACACATTGAAGAATTCACACGGAAATTGCGTCGCTATGAAATACGAGTACTATGTGTTCTAAGACATTTCCTTCTAAATCGAGTAACGTTTCTATGGAAACGACAGGATTTTCTTTTGGGATACGACAATCGCATTTCCGATCCACTAATCCTTCTTTACTGCATCCCTCACTCCCACACATTGACGAATTCACACGGAAATTGCGTCGCTATGAAATACGAGTACTATGTGTTGTAAGGCATTTCCTTCTAAATCGAGTAACGTTTCTATGGAAACGACAGGATTTTCTTTTGGGATACGACAATCTCATTTCCGATCCACTAATCCTTCTTTACTGCATCCCTCACTCCCAAACATTGACGAATTCACACGGAAATTGCGTCGCTATGAAATACGAGTACTATGTGTTCTTAGACATTTCCTTCTAAATCGAGTAACGTTTCTATGGAAACGACAGGATTTTCTTTTGGGATACGACAATCACATTTCCGATCCACTAATCCTTCTTTACTGCATCCCTCACTCCCACACATTGACGAATTCACACGGAAATTGTGTCGGTATGAAATACGAGTACCATGTGTTCTAAGACATTTCCTTCTACATCCAGTAACGTTACTATGGAAACGACAGGATTTTCTCTTGGGATACGACAATCTCATTTCCGATCCACTAATCCTTCTTTACATCATCCCTCACTCCCACACATTGACGAATTCACACGGTTATTGCGTCGCTATGAAATACGAGTACTATGTGTTCTAAGACATTTCCTTCTAAATCGAGTAACGTTTCTATTGAAACGACAGGATTTTCTTTTGGGATACGACAATCACATTTCCGATCCACTGATCCTTCTTTACTGCATCCCTCACTCCCACACATTGACGACTTCACAGGGAAATTGCGTTGGTATGAAATACGAGTGCTATGTGTTCTAAGACATTTCCTTCTAAATCGAGTAACGTTTCTATGGAAACGACAGGATTTTCTTTTGGGATACGACAATCTCATTTCCGATCCACTAGTCCTTCTTTACTGCATCCCTCACTCCCAAACATTGACGAATTCACACGGAAATTGCGTCGCTATGAAATACGAGTACTATGTGTTCTAAGACATTTCCTTCTAAATCGAGTAACGTTTCGATGGAAACGACAGGATTTTCTTTTGGGATACGACAATCACATTTCCGATCCATTAATCCTTCTTTACTGCATCCCTCACTCCCACACATTGACGAATTCACACGGAAATTCCGTCGCAACGAAATACGCGTATTATGTGTTCTATGACATTTCCTTCTAAATCGAGTAACGCTTCTATGGAAACGACAGGATTTTCTTTTGGGATACGACAATCTCATTACCGATCCACTAATCCTTCTTTACTGCATCCCTCACTCCCACACATTGAAGAATTCACACGGAAATTGCGTCGCTATGAAATACGAGTACTATGTGTTCTAAGACATTTCCTTCTAAATCGAGTAACGTTTCTATGGAAACGACAGGATTTTCTTTTGGGATACGACAATCGCATTTCCGATCCACTAATCCTTCTTTACTGCATCCCTCACTCCCACACATTGACGAATTCACACGGAAATTGCGTAGCTATGAAATACGAGTACTATGCGTTGTAAGACATTTCCTTCTAAATCGAGTAACGTTTCTATGGAAACGACAGGATTTTCTTTTGGGATACGACAATCTCATTTCCGATCCACTAATCCTTCTTTACTGCATCCCTCACTCCCAAACATTGACGAATTCACACGGAAATTGCGTCGCTATGAAATACGAGTACTATGTGTTCTAAGACATTTCCTTCTAAATCGAGTAACGTTTCTATGGAAACGACAGGATTTTCTTTTGGGATACGACAATCACATTTCCGATCCACTAATCCTTCTTTACTGCATCCCTCACTCCCACACATTGACGAATTCACACGGAAATTGTGTCGGTATGAAATACGAGTACTATGTGTTCTAAGACATTTCCTTGTAAAACAAGTAACGTTTCTATGGAAACGACAGGATTTTCTTTTGGGATACGACAATCACATTTCCGAACCACTAATCCTTCTTTACTGCATCCCTCACTCCCACACATTGACGAATTCACACGGAAATTGCGTCGCTATGAAATACGAGTACTATGTGTTCTAAGACATTTCCTTCTAAATCGAGTAACGTTTCTATGGAAACGACAAGATTTTCTTTTGGGATACGACAATCACATTTCCGATCCACTAATGCTACTTTACTGCATCCCTCACTCCCACACATTGACGAATTCACACGGAAATTGCGTCGCTATGAAATACAAGTACTATGTGTTCTAAGACATTTCCTTCTAAATCGAGTAACGTTTCTATGGAAACGACAGGATTTTCTTTTGGGATACGACAATCACATTTCCGATCCACTAATCCTTCTTTACTGCATCCCTCACTCCCAAACATTGACGAATTCACACGGAAATTGCTTCGCTATGAAATACGAGTACTTTGTGTTCTAAGACATTTCCTTCTAAGTCGAGTAACGTTTCTATGGAAACGACAGGATTGTCTTTTGGGATACGACAATCTCATTTCCGAACCACTAATCCTTCTTTACTGCATCCCTCACTCCCAAACATTGAAGAATTCACACGGAAATTGCGTCGCTATGAAATACGAGTACTATGTGTTCTAAGACATTTCCTTGTAAATCGAGTAACATTTCTATGGAAACGACAGGATTTTCTTTTGGGATACGAGAATCACATTTCCAATCCACTAATCCTTCTTTACTGCATCCCTCACTCCCACACATTGACGAATTCACACGGAATTTGCGTCGCTATGAAATACGAGTACTATGTGTTCTAAGACATTTCCTTCTAAATCGAGTAACGTTTCTATGGACACGACAGGATTTTCTTTTGGGATACGACAATCACATTTCCGATCCATTAATCCTTCTTTACTGCATCCCTCACTCACACACATTGACGAATTCACACGGAAATTCCGTCGCTACGAAATACGCGTATTATGTGTTCTAAGACATTTCCTTCTAAATCGAGTAACGCTTCTATGGAAACGACAGGATTTTCTTTTGGGATACGACAATTTCATTACCGATCCACTAATCCTTCTTTACTGCATCCCTCACTCCCAAACATTGACGAATTCACACGGAAATTGCGTCGCTATGAAATACGAGTACTATGTGTTCTAAGACATTTCCTTCTAAATCGAGTAACGTTTCTATGGAAACGACAGGATTTTCTTTTGGGATACGACCATCACATTTCCGATCCACTAATCCTTCTTTACTGCATCCCTCACTCCCACACATTGACGAATTCACACGGAAATTGTGTCGGTATGAAATACGAGTACTATGTGTTCTAAGACATTTCCTTCTACATCGAGTAACGTTTCTATGGAAACGACAGGATTTTCTTTTGGGATACGACAATCTCATTTCCGATCCACTAATCCTTCTTTACTGCATCCCTCACTCCCACACATTGACGAATTCACACGGTTATTGCGTCGCTATGAAATACGAGTACTATGTGTTCTAAGACATTTGCTTCTAAATCGAGTAACGTTTCTATTGAAACGACAGGATTCTCTTTTGGGATACGACAATCACATTTCCGATCCACTAATCCTTCTTTACTGCATCCCTCACTCCCACACATTGACGACTTCACAGGGAAATTGCGTTGGTATGAAATACGAGTACTATGTGTTCTAAGACATTTCCTTCTAAATCGAGTAACGTTTCTATGGAAACGACAGTATTTTCTCTTGGGATACGACAATCTCATTTCCGATCCACTAATCCATCTTTACTGCATCCCTCACTCCCACACATTGACGAATTCACACGGAAATTCCGTCGCTACGAAATACGAGTATTATGTGTTCTAAGACATTTCCTTCTAAATCGAGTAACGTTTCGATGTAAACGACAGGATTTTCTTTTGGGATACGACAATCTCATTTCCGATCCACTAATCCTTCTTTACTGCATCCCTCACTCCCACACATTGAAGAATTCACACGGAAATTGCGTCGCTATGAAATACGAGTAATATCTGTTCTAAGACATTTCCTTGAATATCGAGTAACGTTTCTATGGAAATGACAGGATTTTCTTTTGGGATACGACAATCACATTTCCGATCCACTAATCCTTCTTTACTGCATCCCTCACTCCCACACATTGACGAATTCACACGGAAATTCCGTCGCTACGAAATACGAGTATTATGTGTTCTAAGACATTTCCTTCTAAATCGAGTAACGTTTCTATGGAAACGACAGGATTTTCTTTTGGGATACGACAATCACATTTCCGATCCACTAATCCTTCTTTACTGCATCCCTCACTCCCACACATTGACGAATTCACACGGAAATTCCGTCGCTACGAAATACGAGTATTATGTGTTCTAAGACATTTCCTTCTAAATCGAGTAACGTTTCTATGGAAACGACAGGATTTTCTTTTGGGATACGACAATCTCATTTCCGATCCACTAATCCTTCTTTTCTGCATCCCTCGCTCCCAAACATTGACGAATTCACACGGAAATTGCGTCGCTATGAAATACGAGTACTATGTGTTCTAAGACATTTCCTTCTAAGTCGAGTAACGTTTCTATGGAAACGACAGGATTTTCTTTCGTTATACGACAATCACATTTCCGATCCACTAATCCTTCTTTACTGCATCCCTCACTCCCAAACATTGACGAATTCACACGGAAATTGCTTCGCTATGAAATACGAGTACTTTGTGTTCTAAGACATCTCCTTCTAAATCGAGTAACGTTTCTATGGAAACGACAGGATTTTCTTTTGGGATACGACAATCTCATTTCCGATCCACTAATCCTTGTTTACTGCATCCCTCACTCCCAAACATTGACGAATTCACACGGAAATTGCGTCGCTATGAAATACGAGTACTACGTGTTCTAAGACATTTCCTTCTAAATCGAGTAGCGTTTCTATGGAAACGACAGGATTTTCTTTTGGTATACGACAATCACATTTCCGATCCACTAATCCTTCTTTACTGCATCCCTCTCTCCCAAACATTGACGAATTCACACGGAAATTGCTTCGCTAGGAAATACGAGTACTTTGTGTTCTAAGACATTTCCTTCTAAATCGAGTAACGTTTCTATGGAAACGACAGGATTTTCTTTTGGGATACGACAATCTCATTTCCGATCCACTAATCCTTCTTTACTGCATCCCTCACTCCCAAACATTGACAAATTCACACAGAAATTGCGTCGCTATGAAATACGAGTACTATGTGTTCTAAGACATTTCCTTCTAAATCGAGTAACGTTTCGATGGAAACGACAGGATTTTCTTTTGGGATACGACAATTTCATTTCCGATCCACTAATCCTTCTTTACTGCATCCCTCACTCCCACACATTGACGAATTCACACGGAAATTGCGTCGCTATGAAATACGAGTACTATGTGTTGTAAGACATTTCCTTCTAAATCGAGTAACGTTTCTATGGAAACGACAGGATTTTCTTTTGGGATACGACAATCCCATTTCCGATCCACTAATGCTTCTTTACTGCATCCCTCACTCCCACACATTGACGAATTCACACGGAAATTGCGTCGCTATGAAATACGAGTACTATGTGTTCTAAGACATTTCCTTCTAAATCGAGTAACGTTTCTATGGAAACGACAGGATTTTCGTTTGGGATACGACAATCACATTTCCGATCCACTAATCCTTCTTTACTGCATCCCTCACTCCCAAACATTGACGAATTCACACGGAAATTGCTTCGTTATGAAATACGAGTACTTTGTGTTCTAAGACATTTCCTTCTAAATCGAGTAACGTTTCTATGGAAACGACAGGATTTTCTTTTGGGATACGACAATCTCATTTCCGATCCACTAATCCTTCTTTACTGCATCCCTCACTCCCAAACATTGAAGAATTCACACGGAAATTGCGTCGCTATGAAATACGAGTACTATGTGTTCTAAGACATTTCCTGTTAAATCGAGTAACGTTTCTATGGAAACGACAGGATTTTCTTTTGGGATACGACAATCACATTTCCAATCCACTAATCCTTCTTTACTGCATCCCTCACTCCCACACATTGACGAATTCACACGGAATTTGCGTCGCTATGAAATACGAGTACTATGTGTTCTAAGACATTTCCTTCTAAATCGAGTAACGTTTCTATGGACACGACAGGATTTTCTTTTGGGATACGACAATCACATTTCCGATCCATTAATCCTTCTTTACTGCATCCCTCACTCACACACATTGACGAATTCACACGGAAATTCCGTCGCTACGAAATACGCGTATTATGTGTTCTAAGACATTTCCTTCTAAATCGAGTAACGCTTCTATGGAAACGACAGGATTTTCTTTTGGGATACGACAGTCTCATTACCGATCCACTAATCCTTCTTTACTGCATCCCTCACTCCCACACATTGAAGAATTCACACGGAAATTGCGTCGCTATGAAATACGAGTACTATGTGTTCTAAGACATTTCCTTCTAAATCGAGTAACGTTTCTATGGAAACGACAGGATTTTCTTTTGGGATACGACAATCGCATTTCCGATCCACTAATCCTTCTTTACTGCATCCCTCACTCCCACACATTGACGAATTCACACGGAAATTGCGTCGCTATGAAATACGAGTACTATGTGTTGTAAGGCATTTCCTTCTAAATCGAGTAACGTTTCTATGGAAACGACAGGATTTTCTTTTGGGATACGACAATCTCATTTCCGATCCACTAATCCTTCTTTACTGCATCCCTCACTCCCAAACATTGACGAATTCACACGGAAATTGCGTCGCTATGAAATACGAGTACTATGTGTTCTTAGACATTTCCTTCTAAATCGAGTAACGTTTCTATGGAAACGACAGGATTTTCTTTTGGGATACGACAATCACATTTCCGATCCACTAATCCTTCTTTACTGCATCCCTCACTCCCACACATTGACGAATTCACACGGAAATTGTGTCGGTATGAAATACGAGTACCATGTGTTCTAAGACATTTCCTTCTACATCCAGTAACGTTACTATGGAAACGACAGGATTTTCTCTTGGGATACGACAATCTCATTTCCGATCCACTAATCCTTCTTTACATCATCCCTCACTCCCACACATTGACGAATTCACACGGTTATTGCGTCGCTATGAAATACGAGTACTATGTGTTCTAAGACATATCCTTCTAAATCGAGTAACGTTTCTATTGAAACGACAGGATTTTCTTTTGGGATACGACAATCACATTTCCGATCCACTGATCCTTCTTTACTGCATCCCTCACTCCCACACATTGACGACTTCACAGGGAAATTGCGTTGGTATGAAATACGAGTGCTATGTGTTCTAAGACATTTCCTTCTAAATCGAGTAACGTTTCTATGGAAACGACAGGATTTTCTTTTGGGATACGACAATCTCATTTCCGATCCACTAGTCCTTCTTTACTGCATCCCTCACTCCCAAACATTGACGAATTCACACGGAAATTGCGTCGCTATGAAATACGAGTACTATGTGTTCTAAGACATTTCCTTCTAAATCGAGTAACGTTTCGATGGAAACGACAGGATTTTCTTTTGGGATACGACAATCACATTTCCGATCCATTAATCCTTCTTTACTGCATCCCTCACTCCCACACATTGACGAATTCACACGGAAATTCCGTCGCAACGAAATACGCGTATTATGTGTTCTATGACATTTCCTTCTAAATCGAGTAACGCTTCTATGGAAACGACAGGATTTTCTTTTGGGATACGACAATCTCATTACCGATCCACTAATCCTTCTTTACTGCATCCCTCACTCCCACACATTGAAGAATTCACACGGAAATTGCGTCGCTATGAAATACGAGTACTATGTGTTCTAAGACATTTCCTTCTAAATCGAGTAACGTTTCTATGGAAACGACAGGATTTTCTTTTGGGATACGACAATCGCATTTCCGATCCACTAATCCTTCTTTACTGCATCCCTCACTCCCACACATTGACGAATTCACACGGAAATTGCGTAGCTATGAAATACGAGTACTATGCGTTGTAAGACATTTCCTTCTAAATCGAGTAACGTTTCTATGGAAACGACAGGATTTTCTTTTGGGATACGACAATCTCATTTCCGATCCACTAATCCTTCTTTACTGCATCCCTCACTCCCAAACATTGACGAATTCACACGGAAATTGCGTCGCTATGAAATACGAGTACTATGTGTTCTAAGACATTTCCTTCTAAATCGAGTAACGTTTCTATGGAAACGACAGGATTTTCTTTTGGGATACGACAATCACATTTCCGATCCACTAATCCTTCTTTACTGCATTCCTCACTCCCACACATTGACGAATTCAAACGGAAATTGTGTCGGTATGAAATACGAGTACTATGTGTTCTAAGACATTTCCTTGTAAAACGAGTAACGTTTCTATGGAAACGACAGGATTTTCTTTTGGGATACGACAATCACATTTCCGATCCACTAATCCTTCTTTACTGCATCCCTCACTCCCACACATTGACGAATTCACACGGAAATTGCGTCGCTATGAAATACGAGTACTATGTGTTCTAAGACATTTCCTTCTAAATCGAGTAACGTTTCTATGGAAACGACAGGATTTTCTTTTGGGATACGACAATCACATTTCCGATCCACTAATCCTTCTTTACTGCATCCCTCACTCCCAAACATTGACGAATTCACACGGAAATTGCTTCGCTATGAAATACGAGTACTTTGTGTTCTAAGACATTTCCTTCTAAGTCGAGTAACGTTTCTATGGAAACGACAGGATTGTCTTTTGGGATACGACAATCTCATTTCCGAATCACTAATCCTTCTTTACTGCATCCCTCACTCCCAAACATTGAAGAATTCACACGGAAATTGCGTCGCTATGAAATACGAGTACTATGTGTTCTAAGACATTTCCTTGTAAATCGAGTAACATTTCTATGGAAACGACAGGATTTTCTTTTGGGATACGAGAATCACATTTCCAATCCACTAATCCTTCTTTACTGCATCCCTCACTCCCACACATTGACGAATTCACACGGAATTTGCGTCGCTATGAAATACGAGTACTATGTGTTCTAAGACATTTCCTTCTAAATCGAGTAACGTTTCTATGGACACGACAGGATTTTCTTTTGGGATACGACAATCACATTTCCGATCCATTAATCCTTCTTTACTGCATCCCTCACTCACACACATTGACGAATTCACACGGAAATTCCGTCGCTACGAAATACGCGTATTATGTGTTCTAAGACATTTCCTTCTAAATCGAGTAACGCTTCTGTGGAAACGACAGGATTATCTTTTGGGATACGACAATTTCATTACCGATCCACTAATCCTTCTTTACTGCATCCCTCACTCCCAAACATTGACGAATTCACACGGAAATTGCGTCGCTATGAAATACGAGTACTATGTGTTCTAAGACATTTCCTTCTAAATCGAGTAACGTTTCTATGGAAACGACAGGATTTTCTTTTGGGATACGACCATCACATTTCCGATCCACTAATCCTTCTTTACTGCATCCCTCACTCCCACACATTGACGAATTCACACGGAAATTGTGTCGGTATGAAATACGAGTACTATGTGTTCTAAGACATTTCCTTCTACATCGAGTAACGTTTCTATGGAAACGACAGGATTTTCTTTTGGGATACGACAATCTCATTTCCGATCCACTAATCCTTCTTTACTGCATCCCTCACTCCCACACATTGACGAATTCACACGGTTATTGCGTCGCTATGAAATACGAGTACTATGTGTTCTAAGACATTTGCTTCTAAATCGAGTAACGTTTCTATTGAAACGACAGGATTCTCTTTTGGGATACGACAATCACATTTCCGATCCACTAATCCTTCTTTACTGCATCCCTCACTCCCACACATTGACGACTTCACAGGGAAATTGCGTTGGTATGAAATACGAGTACTATGTGTTCTAAGACATTTCCTTCTAAATCGAGTAACGTTTCTATGGAAACGACAGTATTTTCTCTTGGGATACGACAATCTCATTTCCGATCCACTAATCCATCTTTACTGCATCCCTCACTCCCACACATTGACGAATTCACACGGAAATTCCGTCGCTACGAAATACGAGTATTATGTGTTCTAAGACATTTCCTTCTAAATCGAGTAACGTTTCGATGGAAACGACAGGATTTTCTTTTGGGATACGACAATCTCATTTCCGATCCACTAATCCTTCTTTACTGCATCCCTCACTCCCACACATTGAAGAATTCACACGGAAATTGCGTCGCTATGAAATACGAGTAATATCTGTTCTAAGACATTTCCTTGAATATCGAGTAACGTTTCTATGGAAATGACAGGATTTTCTTTTGGGATACGACAATCACATTTCCGATCCACTAATCCTTCTTTACTGCATCCCTCACTCCCACACATTGACGAATTCACACGGAAATTGCTTCGCTGTGAAATACGAGTACTATGTGTTCTAAGACATTTCCTTCTAAATCGAGTAACGTTTCTATGGAAACGACAGGATTTTCTTTTGGGATACGACAATCTCATTTCCGATCCACTAATCCTTCTTTACTGCATCCCTCACTCCCAAACATTGACGAATTCACACGGAAATTGCGTCGCTATAAAATACGAGTACTATGTGTTCTAAGACATTTCATTCTAAATCGAGTAACGTTTCTATGGAAACGACAGGATTTTCTTTTGGGATACGACAATCACATTTCCGATCCACTAGTCCTTCTTTACTGCATCCCTCACTCCCACACATTGACGAATTCACACGGAAATTGCGTCGGTGTGAAATACGAGTACTATGTGTTCTAAGACATTTCCTTCTAAATCGAGTAACGTTTCTATGGAAACGACAGGATTTTCTTTTGGGATACGACAATCTCATTTCCGATCCACTAATCTTTCTTTACTGCATCCCTCACTCCCAAACATTGACGAATTCACACGGAAATTGCGTCGCTATGAAATACGAGTACTATGTGTTCTAAGACATTTCCTTCTAAATCGAGTAACGTTTCTGTGGAAACGACAGGATTTTCATTTGGGATACGACAATCACATTTCCGATCCACTAATCCTTCTTTACTGCATCCCTCACTCCCAAACATTGACGAATTCACACGGAAATTGCGTCGCTATGCAATACGAGTACTATGTGTTCTAAGACATTTCCTTCTAAATCGAGTAACGTTTCTATGGAAACGACAGGATTTTCTTTTGGGATACGACAATCACATTTCCGATCCACTAATCCTTCTTTACTGCATCCCTCACTCCCACACATTGACGAATTCACACGGAAATTGTGTCGGTTTGAAATACGAGTACTATGTGTTCTAAGACATTTCCTTCTACATCGAGTAACGTTTCTATGGAAACGACAGGATTTTCTTTTGGGATACGACAATCTCATTTCCGATCCACTAATCCCTCTTTACTGCATCCCTCACTCTCACACATTGACGATTTCACACGGTTATTGCTTCGCTATGAAATACGAGTACTATGTGTTCTAAGACATTTCCTTCTAAATCGAGTAACGTTTCTATTGAAACGACAGGATTTTCTTTTGGGATAAAACAATCACATTTCCGATCCACTAATCCTTCTTTACTGCATCCCTCACTCCCACACATTGACGACTTCACACAGAAATTGCGTTGGTATGAAATACGAGTACTATGTGTTCTAAGACATTTCCTTCTAAATCGAGTAACGTTTCTATGGAAACGACAGGATTTTCTTTTGGGATACGACAATCTCATTTCCGATCCACTAATCCTTCTTTACTGTATCCCTCACTCCCACACATTGACGAATTCACACGGAAATTCCGTCGCTACGAAATACGAGTATTATGTGTTCTAAGACGTTTCCTTCTAAATCGAGTAACGTTTCTATGGACACGACAGGATTTTCTTTTGGGATACGACAATCTCATTTCCGATCCACTAATCCTTCTTTACTGCATCCCTCACTCCCACACATTGAAGAATTCACACGGAAATTGCGTCGCTATGAAATACGAGTAATATCTGTTCTAAGACATTTCCTTGTAAATCGAGTAACGTTTCTATGGAAATGACAGGATTTTCTTTTGGGATACGACAATCACATTTCCGATCCACTAATCCTTCTTTACTGCATCCCTCACTCCCACACATTGACGAATTCACACGGAAATTGCGTCGCTATGAAATACGAGTACTATGTGTTCTAAGACATTTCCTTCTAAATCGAGTAACGTTTCTATGGAAACGACAGGATTTTCTTTTGGGATACGACAATCACATTTCCGATCCACTAATCCTTCTTTACTGCATCCCTCACTCCCAAACATTGACGAATTCACACGGAAATTGCTTCGCTATGAAATACGAGTACTTTGTGTTCTAAGACATTTCCTTCTAAGTCGAGTAACGTTTCTATGGAAACGACAGGATTGTCTTTTGGGATACGACAATCTCATTTCCGAACCACTAATCCTTCTTTACTGCATCCCTCACTCCCAAACATTGAAGAATTCACACGGAAATTGCGTCGCTATGAAATACGAGTACTATGTGTTCTAAGACATTTCCTTGTAAATCGAGTAACATTTCTATGGAAACGACAGGATTTTCTTTTGGGATACGAGAATCACATTTCCAATCCACTAATCCTTCTTTACTGCATCCCTCACTCCCACACATTGACGAATTCACACGGAATTTGCGTCGCTATGAAATACGAGTACTATGTGTTCTAAGACATTTCCTTCTAAATCGAGTAACGTTTCTATGGACACGACAGGATTTTCTTTTGGGATACGACAATCACATTTCCGATCCATTAATCCTTCTTTACTGCATCCCTCACTCACACACATTGACGAATTCACACGGAAATTCCGTCGCTACGAAATACGCGTATTATGTGTTCTAAGACATTTCCTTCTAAATCGAGTAACGCTTCTGTGGAAACGACAGGATTTTCTTTTGGGATACGACAATTTCATTACCGATCCACTAATCCTTCTTTACTGCATCCCTCACTCCCAAACATTGACGAATTCACACGGAAATTGCGTCGCTATGAAATACGAGTACTATGTGTTCTAAGACATTTCCTTCTAAATCGAGTAACGTTTCTATGGAAACGCCAGGATTTTCTTTTGGGATACGAGCATCACATTTCCGATCCACTAATCCTTCTTTACTGCATCCCTCACTCCCACACATTGACGAATTCACACGGAAATTGTGTCGGTATGAAATACGAGTACTATGTGTTCTAAGACATTTCCTTCTACATCGAGTAACGTTTCTATGGAAACGACAGGATTTTCTTTTGGGATACGACAATCTCATTTCCGATCCACTAATCCTTCTTTACTGCATCCCTCACTCCCACACATTGACGAATTCACACGGTTATTGCGTCGCTATGAAATACGAGTACTATGTGTTCTAAGACATTTGCTTCTAAATCGAGTAACGTTTCTATTGAAACGACAGGATTCTCTTTTGGGATACGACAATCACATTTCCGATCCACTAATCCTTCTTTACTGCATCCCTCACTCCCACACATTGACGACTTCACAGGGAAATTGCGTTGGTATGAAATACGAGTACTATGTGTTCTAAGACATTTCCTTCTAAATCGAGTAACGTTTCTATGGAAACGACAGTATTTTCTCTTGGGATACGACAATCTCATTTCCGATCCACTAATCCATCTTTACTGCATCCCTCACTCCCACACATTGACGAATTCACACGGAAATTCCGTCGCTACGAAATACGAGTATTATGTGTTCTAAGACATTTCCTTCTAAATCGAGTAACGTTTCGATGGAAACGACAGGATTTTCTTTTGGGATACGACAATCTCATTTCCGATCCACTAATCCTTCTTTACTGCATCCCTCACTCCCACACATTGAAGAATTCACACGGAAATTGCGTCGCTATGAAATACGAGTAATATCTGTTCTAAGACATTTCCTTGAATATCGAGTAACGTTTCTATGGAAATGACAGGATTTTCTTTTGGGATACGACAATCACATTTCCGATCCACTAATCCTTCTTTACTGCATCCCTCACTCCCACACATTGACGAATTCACACGGAAATTGCTTCGCTATGAAATACGAGTACTATGTGTTCTAAGACATTTCCTTCTAAATCGAGTAACGTTTCTATGGAAACGACAGGATTTTCTTTTGGGATACGACAATCTCATTTCCGATCCACTAATCCTTCTTTACTGCATCCCTCACTCCCAAACATTGACGAATTCACACGGAAATTGCGTCGCTATAAAATACGAGTACTATGTGTTCTAAGACATTTCATTCTAAATCGAGTAACGTTTCTATGGAAACGACAGGATTTTCTTTTGGGATACGACAATCACATTTCCGATCCACTAGTCCTTCTTTACTGCATCCCTCACTCCCACACATTGACGAATTCACACGGAAATTGCGTCGGTGTGAAATACGAGTACTATGTGTTCTAAGACATTTCCTTCTAAATCGAGTAACGTTTCTATGGAAACGACAGGATTTTCTTTTGGGATACGACAATCTCATTTCCGATCCACTAATCTTTCTTTACTGCATCCCTCACTCCCAAACATTGACGAATTCACACGGAAATTGCGTCGCTATGAAATACGAGTACTATGTGTTCTAAGACATTTCCTTCTAAATCGAGTAACGTTTCTGTGGAAACGACAGGATTTTCATTTGGGATACGACAATCACATTTCCGATCCACTAATCCTTCTTTACTGCATCCCTCACTCCCAAACATTGACGAATTCACACGGAAATTGCGTCGCTATGCAATACGAGTACTATGTGTTCTAAGACATTTCCTCCTAAATCGAGTAACGTTTCTATGGAAACGACAGGATTTTCTTTTGGGATACGACAATCACATTTCCGATCCACTAATCCTTCTTTACTGCATCCCTCACTCCCACACATTGACGAATTCACACGGAAATTGTGTCGGTATGAAATACGAGTACTATGTGTTCTAAGACATTTCTTTCTACATCGAGTAACGTTTCTATGGAAACGACAGGATTTTCTTTTGGGATACGACAATCTCATTTCCGATCCACTAATCCCTCTTTACTGCATCCCTCACTCTCACACATTGACGAATTCACACGGTTATTGCTTCGCTATGAAATACGAGTACTATGTGTTCTAAGACATTTCCTTCTAAATCGAGTAACGTTTCTATTGAAACGACAGGATTTTCTTTTGGGATAAAACAATCACATTTCCGATCCACTAATCCTTCTTTACTGCATCCCTCACTCCCACACATTGACGACTTCACACAGAAATTGCGTTGGTATGAAATACGAGTACTATGTGTTCTAAGACATTTCCTTCTAAATCGAGTAACGTTTCTATGGAAACGACAGGATCTTCTTTTGGGATACGACAATCTCATTTCCGATCCACTAATCCTTCTTTACTGTATCCCTCACTCCCACACATTGACGAATTCACACGGAAATTCCGTCGCTACGAAATACGAGTATTATGTGTTCTAAGACGTTTCCTTCTAAATCGAGTAACGTTTCTATGGACACGACAGGATTTTCTTTTGGGATACGACAATCTCATTTCCGATCCACTAATCCTTCTTTACTGCATCCCTCACTCCCACACATTGAAGAATTCACACGGAAATTGCGTCGCTATGAAATACGAGTAATATCTGTTCTAAGACATTTCCTTGTAAATCGAGTAACGTTTCTATGGAAATGACAGGATTTTCTTTTGGGATACGACAATCACATTTCCGATCCACTAATCCTTCTTTACTGCATCCCTCACTCCCACACATTGACGAATTCACACGGAAATTGCGAAATTGCGTCGCTATGAAATTCGAGTACTATGTGTTCTAAGACATTTCCTTCTAAATCGAGTAACGTTTCTATGGAAACGACAGGATTTTCTTTTGGGATACGACAATCTCATTTCCGATCCACTAATCTTTCTTTACTGCTTCCCTCACTCCCAAACATTGACGAATTCACACGGAAATTGCGTCGCTATGAAATACGAGTACTAAGTGTTCTAAGACATTTCCTTCTAAATCGAGTAACGTTTCTATGGAAACGACAGGATTTTCTTTTGGGATACGACAATCACATTTCCGATCCACTAATCCTTCTTTACTGCATCCCTCACTCAAAAATATTGACGAATTCACACGGAAATTGCGTCGCTATGAAATACGAGTACTATGTGTTCTAAGACATTTCCTTCTCAATCGAGTAACGTTTCTATGGAAACGACAGGATTTTCTTTTGGGATACGACAATCTCATTTCCGATCCACTAATCCTTCTTTACTGCATCCCTCACTCCCAAACATTGACGAATTCACACGGAAATTGCGTCGCTATGAAATACGAGTACTATGTGTTCTAAGACATTTCCTTCTAAATCGAGTAACGTTTCTATGGAAACGACAGGATTTTCTTTTGGGATACGGCAATCACATTTCCGATCCACTAATCCTTCTTTACTGCATCCCTCACTCCCACACATTGACGAATTCACACGGAAATTCCGTCGCTATGAAATACGAGTACTATGTGTTCTAAGACATTTCCTTCTTAATCGAGTAACGTTTCTATGGAAACCACAGGATTTTCTTTTGGGATACGACAATCTCATTTCCGATCCACTAATCCTTCTTTACTGCATCCCTCACTCCCACACATTGACGAATTCACACGGAAATTGCGTCGCTATGAAATACGAGTACTATGTGTTCTAAGACATTTCCTTCTAAATCGAGTAACGTTTCAATGGAAACGACAGGATTTTCTTTTGGGATACGACAATCTCATTTCTGATCCTCTAATCCTTCTTTACTGCATCCCTCACTCCCAAACATTGACGAATTCACACGGAAATTGCGTCGCTATGAAATACGAGTACTATGTGTTCTAAGACATTTCCTTCTAAATCGAGTAACGTTTCTATGGAAACGACAGGATTTTCTTTTGGGATACGACAATCACATTTCCGATCCTCTAATCCTTCTTTACTGCATCCCTCACTCCCACACATTGACGAATTCACACGGAAATTGCGTCGGTATGAAATACGAGTACTATGTGTTCTAAGACATTTCCTTCTAAATCGAGTAACGTTTCTATGGAAACGACAGGATTTTCTTTTGGGATACGACAATCTCATTTCCGATCCACTAATCCTTCTTTACTGCATCCCTCACTCCCACACATTGACGAATTCACACGGAAATTCCGTCGCTACGAAATACGAGTATTATGTGTTCTAAGACATTTCCTTCTAAATCGAGTAACGTTTCTATGGAATCGACAGGATTTTCTTTTGGGATACGACAATCTCATTTCCGATCCACTAATCCTTCTTTACTGCCTCCCTCACTCCCACACATTGAAGAATTCACACGGAAATTGCGTCGCTATGAAATACGAGTAATATCTGTTCTAAGACATTTCCTTGTAAATCGAGTAACGTTTCTATGGAAACGACAGGATTATCTTTTGGGATACGACAATCACATTTCCGATCCACTAATCCTTCTTTACTGCATCCCCCACTCCCACACATTGACGAATTCACACGGAAATTGCTTCGCTATGAAATACGAGTACTATGTGTTCTAAGACATTTCCTTCTAAATCGAGTAACGTTTCTATGGAAACGACAGGATTTTCTTTTGGGATACGACAATCTCATTTCCGATCCACTAATCCTTCTTTACTGCATCCCTCACTCCCACACATTGAAGAATTCACTCGCAAATTGCGTCGCTATGAAATACGAGTACTATGTGTTCTAAGACATTTCCTTCTAAATCGAGTAACGTTTCTATGGAAACGACAGGATTTTCTTTTGGGATACGACAATCACATTTCCGATCCACTAATCCTTCTTTACTGCATCCCTCACTCCCACACATTGACGAATTCACACGGAAATTGCTTCGCTATGAAATACGAGTACTATGTGTTCTAAGACATTTCCTTCTAAATCGAGTAACGTTTCTATGGAAACGACAGGATTTTCTTTTGGGATACGACAATCACATTTCCGATCCACTAATCCTTCTTTACTGCATCCCTCACTCCCACACATTGACGA